>NC_051387.1:6582803-6585303 GCF_015228065.2 Penaeus monodon | reverse complement strand
TCAAAATGGTTGTTTAATATTAGGAATAATTGATATCAGGAAATGACAGGATTATTCTCTTAATAAATGAATTCGAGTCTATGGTTAACTTTGACTTTACACCCTCCCTTTGCCTACTAATTATAACTCGTTTATCATTACGATCATCATCATCAGCCATTGAGCCATGGACGTAGGCCTTCCCCAACTGTCTCCATTCTGCACGATTGCTGGCATCACGGTGCCAAAATTTTCTGAAGGCATTGAGATCGTCACGCCATCTGGTCTTCTGACGGCCACGGTTTCGAGTGTGACCTCTCGGCTGCCAAGTTGTTAGTTTAGTGGTCCATCGATTGTCTTTACTTCTGGTGATGTGTCCTGCCCAGGTCCATTTTGCTTTATTGATGACTTCGATCTAAGCTTGAGGAGTTGTTTTTTTCGTGAGATTCCAAGTCTCTGACCCGTAGGTGACCATGGGTGTGATGCATTGATCATAGACTTGTCGTTTTAGGACCAATGGAAATTCTTTGTTTTTGAAGATTGCGCTCGCTTTGCCAAAGGCCTGCCATCCGAGTGTAATTCTCCTTTTGATCTCTTGTTCTGCAGTGAAATGTGTTGGCCAAGATAGATGTAATGGTCCACAATTTCGATTGTGTTGTTGTCGACTTGGATCTGTTGGTCTTCGTCGTCGATTTCGACTTGTTCATTCAACATGACTTTCGTCTTCTTAAGATTCATGCTCAAGCCGACCTTCAAACTTTCTCTGTTCAACTCTTTTAGCATCTGTTGAAGTTCTGCTACGGTGTTTGTGAAAACTATGATGTCGTCGGCAAAGCGTAGATGGTTTAAATGCTCACCGTCGATTTCTAGTCCTTTGTTTTCCCAGGGCAGCTCGCGGAAGATCTCCAAGCAGGCTGTGAATAACTTGGGTGAGCTCGCATCACCTTGTCTTATTCCTCTGCCCAGGTGGGTTTTGAGCCTTTATGGAGTCTGATGAATGATTTGGCGTTTTTGTAGATGTGTTTGAGGATGTTGATGTAGACTGGGTCGACTCCCTGTTTCTCTAATGCGTCGATTACATCTGGGATTTCCACAGAATCAAAAGCCTTGTTGTAGTCAACAAGCCCGATGACTAGCGGTATCTTGTAGTCGGCGCACTTTTCGATCAGCTGATTTACGGAGTGAAGATGGTCAATGGTTGAAAAACCTTTTCTGAAGCCGGCCTGTTCTCGTGGTTGATTTTCGTCTAACGTTCTCGTAATTCTGTTTGTGATGATTTTGGTGAACAGCTTGTAGATATTGTTGAGCAAGCTGATTGGCCTGTAGTTTGAAATGTTGGTTTGATCTCCTTTCTTGTGCAATAGAACGATGATCGCCTCGTTCCACTCATCTGGAATTGTGCTTTGTCGGAGGCACTCATTGAATAAGGTAGCGAGTTTGTCATAGACTACGTCTCCGGCCGCTTCGATCAGATCGATGGTGCCTTTCCTTTTTTGGATTGTTTCACTGCTAGTTTGACCTCCCAGTCTTCGATATCAGGGAATTCGTGAAACCTCTGTTGTATCTCAGGTTCTTCGGGGGCTGGTTTTTGTTCTGTTGGTGGTGGTGGTGGAGGCTCTGGGCGTGTTGATGAGTACAGCTTTTCGTAGAACTCTTGTGCTCTGGACACAACCCGTTCACGATCTGTTGTAAGGGTGCCGTCTTCTTCACGTACGCCTCTTAGTTGGAGCCTACCTTTGTTCAGTTTTCTTTTAGCCATTTTGAAACCTTTCCCTTGTCGGATGACTTCAAGGGCAGTCGCCGTGCGAAATTTTCTCAGATCTTCTCGTTGCTTTTTTCTGATGAGTTTGTTGATTTCTGCTAGTTCGATTTTTTCTCTTGCATTTGTTGGTATTTTGAGATTTCTTTTCTCCATGAGATTCTTTGCTTCATTTGAGAACTTGTCGGTTCTTTTGGAAGTGGTTTTCCAGTTTTTTCCGGCAGTGATCATTGGTTTGATGATGTTGTTGTTTAAGTCGTTGACATTTACCTCATTGTTGTTGTTTTCTTCTTCAAGCTCTTCCAGAACGGCAAAACGATTTTTGAGATCTATTTGGAAATCTTTCTCGAACTGTTTTGAAACTCGTAGTGGTTCTTGTTTTGAGTGAAACAGTTTTTGTCTTTCTAATTTTGTATCACTTTGTATTTTGCATCGAACCATTCAGTGGTCACTGTCGATGCCAACTCTGTTGAGAACCTCAGTGTTTTTGACAATGTTGGATTTGTCGACAAGGACGTAGTCAATTTCGTTGAAAGTTTCAAAATCTGGGCTACGCCAAGTCCATCTTCGGTTCTGTTTCTTTTTGTAGAACGTGTTTGTGATTTTGAAGTTGTTGGTTGTCGCGAAATTCACAAGATCGTCGCCACGTTCATTTCTGGTGCCGTATCCGAAGGGGCCAACGCAGTCTTCATCTCCATTCCCAACTTTCGCATTGAAGTCGCCCTTTATGATGTTAAAGTGTGCTTTCTTGCGTTGTAGTGC
>NC_051387.1:6567837-6570203 GCF_015228065.2 Penaeus monodon | reverse complement strand
CCCATAAAATTAGAAATAAAGAAAAAGCGTGGCGTAAAAATCACGGTATTTCGCGTAGGAAAAAAAAAGAAAAAGAAAAACGTTATGCGCAATTTGGCAGAACGACTGCGCGTTCGAGTCGAGTCTGTAAGGGCTGAAGAAGAAGAAGAAGAAGATAAGGGTGATTATGAGGAAGGAAATGATGATAAAAAAGGAAGAAGGGAAGATGCTGATGATGAAATAGTGGAAGATGATGACGGTGATGAAGAAGAAGGGGAGATGATGATGATGATGAGAAGAAAGAAGAAAGGGAAGAAGAGGGGGAAGATGATAAAAAGGAAGAAAGGGAAGATGATGGTGATGATGTAAAAGTGGAAGCTAATGATAATGATAAAAAAGGAAGATAATGAAGAAGAAGAAGAAGAAGAATAGATGAGAGATGATGATGATGAAAAGGAAGAAAAGGAAAAGAATAACAATGTGATGGGGATAAGGGGAAGAGGAAGTCGAAGAAGTATATAATAAGAGGAATGATGATGATGATGAATAAGAGGAAGATAAATCTGATGATGATGGTGAAACCAGAGAAGTGGACAAAGAACGTGATAATGATAAAGGATGAGAGAGAAGATGAAGAAAATAGGAAGACGAAAACCTAGAAATTTATAGAAATAAAGAACGATGAACAAGGAGGAGGAGAAGAAGAAGGAGGAGGAGGAGAAGAAGAAGAAGGTGATGATGGAGGAGGAGGAGAAGAAAAAAGAGAAGAAGAAGAGGTGAAGAAAAAGAAGAAGATGGAGGAGAAGAAGAAAGTGAAGAAGAACAAGATGGAGGAGGAATAGAAGAAGGAAGGGAAAGAGAAGAAGGAGAAGGAGAAAAAGACGAAGAAGAAATACGAGAAGTAGAAAAAAAAACAATAAAAGAAGCAAAACAATAAAAACAAAGTGAAATAACAACAATAAAAAGAAGACACTAATACCTCGTAAGTTCGCTTAACAAAACACACACACAAAAAAAAACAAAAAAATGGCGCCAAGATGTGTTCTATTTCGCTAATCGTGAAACAATGTCATTTGTCGGGTTCATTAGAGGTTGAAAGTCACGCAAAAAAAAAAAAAAAAAAAAATGTATGTTTGACGCTATACGGTTTAAATGTTATGGTCTCTGATTAATTTTTTCTTTTTCTTTCTTTTCTTTCTTTATTTCTTCTTTCTTTCTTTCTTTCTTTCTTTCTTTCTTTCTTTCTTTCTTTCTTTTCTTTCTCTTTTGAAGGGTATTTTTTTTCTTTCTTTTCTCTTTCTTTTAAAGGGATTTTTTTTTTTAAGGATTTTTTTCTTGTTTTCTTTCTTATCAAATTATTTATTATTTTCTTTCTTTCTTTCAAAAGGATTTTCTTTTCTTGTGGAATGTTACTTTTTAAGGGAATTTTTTTTTTTTTTTTTTTGGGGGGGGGAGGGGCCTAGTTGACGCTTTGATTTGTAGGAAAATGTGTCGAGGAAGTTCAGAAGGAGAAGGAGGAGGAGGAAGAGGAAGAAGAAGAGGAAGAGGGGGAGGTAGAGGGAGAGGGAGATGGAGAGGGAGAGGAAGAGGAAGAGGAAGAGGAAGAGGAAGAGGAAGAAGAGGAGGAAGAGGAGGAGGAGGAGGAGGAGGAGGAGGAGGAGGAGGAGGAGGAGAAGGAGAAGGAGAAGGAGAAGGAGAAGGAGAAGGAGAAGGAGAAGAAGGAGAAGAAGAAGAAGAAGAAGAAGAAGAAGAAGAAGAAGAAGAAGAAGAAGAAGAAGAAGAAGAAGAAGAAGAAGAAGAAGAAGAAGAAGGAGAAGGGAAGGAGAAAGGGGAAGGAGAAGGAGAAAGAGGAAAGGGAAGAAGAAAAAGAAGAAGAAGAAGAAGAAGAAGAAGAAGAAGAAGAAGAAAAGAAGGAGAAGAAGAAGGAGAAGGAGAAGGAGGAGATGGAAGAGGAGGCGGAAGAGGAGACGGAAAGGGAGATGGGGGAGGAGGAGGAAGACGAGAATAGAAGGAATTGAATTGATTAAAAAAAAAAAAAAATGGAAAGAAAAGGAAATGAGACGAAAAAGATGAATACAGGAAAATAAGGAAAGAAATTAATGAATAAAGGACGGAAGAAGGGGGAAGAGAGAGAAAAAAAAGAGGCAAAGAGGAGACGAAAGAGGAGAATAACAAAGACGGTACGAGAAACAGACGCGATGATGATGAAAAAAAAAGAAAAGAAAAGAGGGAAGAGAAAGAAAATGAAGAGGAAACGGTAAGAAAGAGATACAAAATAAAAGGAATAAAAACGGGGAAGTAAGTGAATCAGCAAAGGGCGGTTCCGCGACCAGCTGTTCGCGCAGATGGCGGAGGGAGGAACGAGGTAATTGAATGACTCACTCTGT
>NC_051387.1:6560337-6562837 GCF_015228065.2 Penaeus monodon | reverse complement strand
TGTGAGTGCTTGGAGGCAGTAAAATACTCGTATGCCTGATTGCATGCACGAATGTTAATGCTTGCGTTCGAACTTTTGTATTTATGGCCGTGTTGTTAATGGTGAATATGGCGTTTAAATGGTGGCTGGTTTAGTTTTGTTTTTTCGCTTGTTAGTCTGTGGTTCGGAATGCTCGGTCATGGTGGCCGAAGGTGGTTTATTTCGTTGTGTGGCTTTTTGGTTTGTTTGTTCATATTTTGCTCTCCTTATTTTTGTATGTTTTTACCTTTCTGCCTCCTACCTCCCCCCATCTCTCTCTCTCTCTCTCTCTCTCTCTCTCTCTCTCTCTCTCTCTCTCTCTCTCTCTCTCTCTCTCTCTCCTCACTCACTCACTCACTCACTCACTATCTCTCTCTCTCTCTCTCACTTCCTCTCCCTTTCTTCTCTCCCTTTCTTTCTCTCTCTCTCTCTCTCTCTCTCTCTCTCTCTCTCTCTCTCTCTCTCTCTCTCTCTCTCTCTCTCTCTCCTCTCTCTTCTCTCTCTCTCTCTCTCTCTCTCTCTCTCTCTCTCTCTCTCTCTCTCTCTCTCTCTCTCTCTCTCTTTATATATACATATATATACACATATGTATTATATACATATACTTATAATATATATACATACATATATGTATATACATATATATATGTGTGTGTGTGTGTATATATATATATATATATATATATATATATATATATATATATATATATATATATATATATATCCGTCTTCCTTTCCCTCTCCTTCCCACTCTCTCTCTTTCACACTTTCTTGCTCTCTACCTCCTTCAACAACATCTGCGTAACCGTTATATAAACCCTTCTCATCCCTGTTGGGCCGCGTCTATACTCGCAGCGAGTAGGCTCAGACAGGAAATGAGGAAACTGACCAATTAATTCTTAAGCTTCATCTTCATTAATTCTTTCCCGTGTCGTCACTGAGAGAAAACTTCAAAAGTAAATTTCAAGCGAGAAAAAAATAACTTTTAGGCCATTTCGCGTTGCCAAGCTCTCTCGCTCATTCTCCTCACACTCCATCACTGTTTGTATGGCCACGTCTATAGGCTCTACAGCTATACAACACAGGAAGAGCTAAAGCATAACATTTCTCGCTTGTATTCTACAGTTTAAGCGTTTACTCAGTGACAACACACAAACGAGTTGAATTTTTTAAATTCAAGTTTACTCATCAAATGCTTTTTTCAGTAAGGAGAAGACACAATTGAAATAGCTCCCTCCCGCAAGTGACGTTAAATTAAGAAATTAATATAATCAATTGTATAAACGCACACAAACTATGCTACGTATGCAAACCATAATCCATAAACTTGTTAATAAAAATATAGGAAATATGACCAGGTAGAAACACAGTAAATAAGCACGACCATAACGAACATGATAAATTACAATGCTCATGCGTTTGGAGGAAATGACATATGGAAAGTAGAAGAGGGAACGATACAGTTAATCTCGAGGTATTAGGCCTAAATACAGACACAAACAGATTCGCATGAACACAGACGGGCACACACACACACACACACACACACACACACACACACACACACACACACACACACACACACACACACACACACACATCAACTTTCCCGTATATGAAATGTAAATCACATTATGTGAGTGAAATATATCCGTCATAACCGTTAGTGACAGGTAGGTAATTATTTAATTATATATACATAGCTTGTTCTCTGTTTTTTATCTGATTATCGAATTAGATCAGACCTTTTGGCCAAAAACGTAATAATCTATTTCTGATAGTGAATAACTATTTCAACTGGTAAACTGAATCAAATTGGATTAAAGTAACTTTACGATTTTTTTTTTTCAAGATACAGTTCGAGAATAACAAATCAATCCGAATTCTAACGTTTAGAGACAATTTTGCCAAGCAACTTCTGTCCAGATTTCCTGCTTCTGTTCGATCTAAGCAAACTTAACTACTTTTAAAAATGTGTTAATGCACCTGGTTTTGCACGATGCACGATGCACGATGGAGCGACTCTGCCCACCACAGCGCAAGCCTGAGCAACATTTCTTGCTGAAAGTCGAACCGATTCCGATCAACCCAGTGCAAGAGGAATTTGCGTTGCCGGAAAAAGTGACGTCAATGTGGCTAAACTAACGCAGTTGATATGATGAGCGTGTTATTGTTGGTTTTAAGTGATATATAATTAGATGAAAGGCATTGTATTTCTGATTAGCGAAGGCAGTTAAGCACAAATGTTAATGTTAACGTTAATGTTAATGTTGATGTTGATGTTGTTGATGATGATGATGATGATAACAATATGATGATGATACTGATAACAATTGATAATAACAGCAACAACAACAACAATGACTCAAACGACCCCCCCCCCCATCATCCTTCGTAAGAACTTTCCCAACCGCGTTATCTCCTTGACAAGCGAAGAATTGGTCGTCGCCAGATTGAACTGTAAAACCGAATTAGGTGAGCT
>NC_051387.1:6552837-6555337 GCF_015228065.2 Penaeus monodon | reverse complement strand
TTATTCTCAAGAGAAAGAGAGAGAGAGAGAGAGAGAGAAAGAGGGGTGAGAGAGAGGGAGAGAGAGAAAGAGGGGTGAGAGAGAGAAAGAGGGGTGAGAGAGGGAGAGAGAGAGAGAGAGAGGAGGGAGAGGGAAGACAGAGAGAGATGGGGAGGGGAGAGAGAGAGAGATTGAGTGAGAAACACAGATGATTATTTCTTGATGCTGCGTTGAAATCACTCACGACAATCGAGAGTTAAGTGTCTTTGAAATCTTATAGAAATTTCATTTGACTGTATAAAAGATTTTTAAAAATGATTAATAATCATCGGTTTTACATCCACCACTCCTTTGTATGTAACGATTTTGTTTTAGCATGTAGCTGGGAGATGGAATAACGAAATAAAAAAATATATATTAATCACATTTGCTCTTTTCTTTTCTCCTTTAAAGAGAATATTGATGTTAGATCCGTCACCCTCCCCCCCCCCCCTTAGACACAAAAGCACACACCTCATTAAGTGAAGCTGCGATAACAATAAAAGAAAAAAAAGAGGATAATATCGTCAGACTCTGATGTATCTATTGTGATGGAATATTAATGACCTCTCTCGTACCAATGATATATAATCTTAGATTTTAATGGTAGAGATAATGGACAAGGTGTCCATAATGATAATGAGAATTATAACGATAATGATAGTAATAACACTAGCTATAGAAATGTACCAGGGATAGCATAGAAAACATTACGAATGATAGCAATGGCTATTTGATCATGATTTTTTGAGTCATAGCAATAACCAATTAAGATCATGATAATAGACCCAACATAATCAGCCATAATTCACAGTGTTAAGAGTCTGAATTCATTAGAGATTAGGACATAAGAACTTTAGAAAGTAAGCATGTTGTCTTTCTTCAAAAACAGTATTATTCCCATGCCGACTAACTTTATCATCATTACTGAAAAGGATCTTGTCCAGCTATTTACGAGACAAGAGCTGAATATCATCATTAATGCGATTTTAGTAACAAGTAGCATTATTGTCATCATTATCAGCGTTATACTAAATAAATGTCAATAAAATCAAGGTGGTTTTAGTAAAAGAGCAGAATTTTTGGACGAAGATAAAACGAGAAGAAGAAGAAAAAAAACGAATATTAGAAGAGAAAAAAGATCAAAACGGAAACCAGAAACAACAACAACAATAATAATAATGATAATAATTATAATGATGATAATAATAAAGCAAAATGAGTAGGGAAAGGAGACAGACACACAACGAAAGGTCGACAGATACAGCGTAATAGGAAGTGCAAACCGGCGTTCATCTGTTCCTTCGGCAGTTGACGATTCCGGTGCACCTGTGCGGCCTCTAATTACGTAACCACAGTGGGCGCACTACAGGTATGACGTCAAAACTGGAAGATTTAACCGAAGGTTTTCGATTTTTACGGTTTTCGTACGCACGCACACGTACGCACTTCTTCACGCACATGCCCTTGCGTACACATACATACACATACACACACACAAACACAAACACACACACACACACACACACGCGCGCGCACCTCTACACGTACGCACACATATCATATATATATATCATATATATAATATATATATTATATATAATATATATATTATATATAATATATATAAACAAAAAAAAAATCAATAATCCTATGTTTAGGTGTATGTAATATACATACACCTAAACATAGGATTATTGATTTTTTTTTTGTTTATATATATTATATATAATATATATATTATATATATGATATATATATATGATATGTGTGCGTACGTGTAGAGGTGCGCGCGCGTGTGTGTGCATGTGTGTGTGTGTGTTTGTGTGTGTGTGTGTGTGTGTATGTGTGTGTGTGTGTGTCTATACATATATGTGTATACATATATGTATAATATATATGTATATATACATACACATATATGTATGTATATACACGTATATACTTTGTATGTATGTATATATACATGCATGTATATGTATGTCTGTGTGTATTCTTATAACTATTATATATTACACACAAACCCACACGCACCGTGTAATATATATATATATATATATATATATATATATATATATATATATATATATATATATATATATGTATGTATATACACATTTATATAAATGTATATATTAATGTGTATATATACATATATAAATGTATATACATGTATATACATGTATATGTGTATATATTATATATCTATGCATATATATATGTATATATAGGTTTGCTTATGTGTGTATATATATATGTACAATATATAATATAATGTATATAATGTTAAATGCGACTGGGTCATGTAGCTAACCAGTCCTGTCAACGGTAGAATCAGGCGCCAGTTAACCGTAAACATGAAAAAAATGACAAAACAGAACAGAAAACCAAAATAAATTAACCACAATCACCTCATGATGCAAAAACATTACCTTTGGCGTTCACCCACATCGCCGTCGTCTTCCCGCAAGCGTGAATTCAA
>NC_051387.1:6527837-6535337 GCF_015228065.2 Penaeus monodon | reverse complement strand
TGCCTTTGGTGTATGTATAATCACACACACACACACATATACATATACATGTGTGTATATGTATATATATATATATATATATATATATATATATATATATATATATATATATATATATATATATATATATGTGTGTGTGTGTGTGTGTGTGTGTGTGGTGTGTGTGTGTACATATATATATATATATATATATATATATATATATATATATATATATATATATCATATATGTGTGTGTATATATGTATATATATATATATATATATATATATCATAATATATATGTGCCTATATATATATATATATGAGTATATATACTCACATTCATATATCATAATATTTGTGTGCCTTTATATCTGTCCATCTGGTCTTTTTTTTCTTTTTCTTTTTTAATGTAGAGAGCGGAAGAGTATAGACATGATATGATATAATATAATATAATATATATTTCCTTAGGTTTGATGAAAAGTATAGATAAGATAAAGAATACAGTGAAAGTAATGGTTAATGATTACAATGCAAAATATATGTGCTAGACATCAAAGGTCACATAGCACTATAGAAAGTGTGATAGTGAAAAGGGTAAAGAGGTGGGTTACTGGATGATTAAATGTGCTAAACGCCGGAAGTCAATCCAGGAAGGTAGGGATTATTAGATCAAAGTTGTCAAAGGATGATGTGTGTTATTCGGTAAGGATGTCCGTAGGATAAGGTAAGGATTAACAAAGGAGAGAGGAGTTTCAGGGCAATTAGACCACAGTTTCTGGGAGAATGTCAAGAGGGAGAGAATCCAGGGAAATGGGTTGCTGTGACAAAGGGTCACATGGGATAATGGGGAAGGAGGAGGGGAATGGGATGTGTTGGGAGGAAGGGGTGTAGGGGGAACATGAGAAGGATGATGATGGATGTCGGCAGATGCTTTGAGTGTAGGAGGAATGGGAGTAGACAGATTGGAGGATGGTTAAGGTTTAGGCATGTTATCTTGGGTCATAATAGATCTGAATGTGTTCGAGAGTTTGTGCAGTGAAGTCGGTTGGGGAGGTCTGAGATTTTTTTTTTTTTTCTAATGGGACAGAAGAGGGGACAGATGTTTGAGGGGTGGAGGATGAGGGGTAGGTACCTTGGAAGTAGTGACTGGAGTATCGGGAATAGTGGCAGAGAGTGCATTGTCTGGATTTAGAATAGCAAAGTGGGATGAGGAAGATATGCTGGAGGAGATGTAGAAACATCTTGGGTGGAAAGGGAAGGGCAGAGCAATTACTGGAGTAGGGTGTGAGAGAGAAACCTCGTCGACGTGCTTCCATTCTGGCTTCGCCAAAAGTGAGGCCAAGTTTGAATCTGAGACTTGCCACTTCAGATCAGACTTGTAGGTAGGGCAGCCCCTATGAAATACATTATAAGAGCCGCCACAATTGGCACACGTGCGTGAATATGCAGAGCAGTTAGATCGATTATTACCAAGTTGGGCGTAAAGAGGGCATCGGGCTGTGGAACGGCAGTGTTGGGCAGGATGGCCAAAACGCCAACAATTCTGACATTGACGAGGGGCTTGATATGGTCAGACAGGGAAGGACTCTCCGCCAATGTAAACATTAAAGGGGAGGTCGTGTCTACGGAAAGTAATTTTGACAATATTGGAGGGTGACTTTGAACGGCCTCTAGGGGGGATGGCGCAGCACTGATGATACTGGATCATAGTCCATGAGGCAGGCGAGTAAGTCTTCTCCACAATCTGACCGATCTTTGTCATAAACAGGGCAGTTTGTTCGGGAGATGGAAACCGTTCCAGTGCAAGTATTGAGGAAGGGATGAGGTTGGGCAGGAATGGGTTTGCCAGTGAAGTCAGTTAGGGTTGATAATATGATAAGGCAAATTTTGCCTACTTGTTTTGGGAGGCATTGCTGGAAGAGGAGAGTATTGTTAGAGTAAGGGGCTGCGGGAGGATTACGAAAAATCGATCCTATTTGGCTGGGTTAAACAGAGTATTCAAGATATTTGTAGAGGAGGGGGAGTAGAAGGACGGAGACGTGTGAAAGAGCGAGTAGTGCGGAGTGGTGGACAATAAGGTTGCAGAGTAGTAATAAGGGAGGGTGGGGGTAGTTGAAGAAAGTTGTGGGGGAGAAAGAAATGACGTAGTGGATGTTGGGAAAGGAGGAACGTTTCCTGGAGACTGAGTATTGACCTGGATGGATGATTCGGACTGGGCTGATGTGATAGTAGGTATTGGGGAGGGGGTAGTAGTAGCAGTGTTCAGAGTCGTGCTCAAAGGAGAGCCTGGGATCGGAGAACCGGGTGAATGAAAACCAGTGAGGCTATTTGAAGGGCTAAGCCTTAATGCCCCTATTCATGTTACGAAATCGTCATTATTGGCCATGGGAAGCCTAGGAAATATGTTAGGGAGAGAAATAGTCCACCCTTCAGGGTCCCCTTGGGGGGCAAGGGCTAGCCAACTAAGAAATACCGTCCCCATGGCCCCATTCGTGACTGGCACAAAGTCAGCCTTTCATCTTCTCAACGCGGCTCTCACACCTTAGGAAGTGGATAGTTGAAGAGATAGAGAAAAGAAGGAAACGAAGAGGGGGAAGGTGAAAGGACTGTGCAAAATTAGTTGGTCGAATGCTGAGGCCCAAGGCAGAGGTGATCTCCATCATTGGGTGCCAGTCTCCGTCTCCTGTGCCCCCGCCCTACGGCATCAACGGCCATGGGATGGGGAGGGGGGGGGGCTACTGACTTGAACCTAAGCTGTCTAATTTACCTGAGCAAATGATATTGCAAATATATCAGATTCAACCAAAAAATAACGTTCTTCTTGTTCTTCAATACTATTATAATCTATACTGACGAGAATCAACCAATTTTGTTTAAAAATGACTCAGCCATCCGCCGAGTATCTTCTTATCATTTAAGTCATTAAAAAATATGCATATAATTAATTTCATTTTTCTACATGTTAGTAATTTTCCAATTTTTTTTTTTTTTTTTTTTTTTTTGGGGGGGGGGGGCGGAGCGGTGAAAACTCGCACCCCATCCCCCTTGGCTATGCAACTTTTTGTATGTGTCCGTGTGAGTGTGCAGTATGTATATATATTATATATATATATATATTATATATAATATATATATATATAATATTTGTATATATATATATATATATATATATATATATATAATATATATATATATATAATATATATAATATATATATATATATATATATATATATATATATATATATATATTTTATATTATAATATATATATAATATATATATATATAATATATATATTATAATATATATATATATATTATATATATATTATATATATATATATATATATATATATAATACACACACACAATATATATATATATTATATATATATTATACTAATATATATATAATATATATATATATATATATATATATATATATATATATATATATATATATATATATATATAATATATATATATATATATACACATTATAATAAAATAATATATATAATATATATATATATATATATTATATATATAATTAATAAAATATATATATATATTTATATGTGTTATAGATTATTCGTTTTGATGATATATATTTTATATTATATTATATATATACAAATTAATATATATATATAGATTATAGTTGTTTATTATATGTAATCAATATATACTATATATATATATATATTATATTATGTATTAGTATGTTTATATATATATATATTACATTACTAATATATAAATAATATATTATATGTGTGTGTGTGTGTGTGTGTGTGTGGTTGTGTGTGGTGTGGGTGTGTGTGTGTGTGTTGTGGTGTGTGTGTTGCATTTTAATACATCGTTGTACGTTGTTTATTATTCGTCTATTCATATATTAATTACTTAACTCATAACTTAACCATACCCAATCACAATACAAAACAAAACAACAAACCATATAACATATATCACTCACATAAATATAATAATAATAATAATGTATATTAATTGTTATTTTAAGGAATTAATAAGTATAATATAATGAATTAATAATAATATGACATAATAATAAATACATAACATAATACACTACATTATATCCCTAAAGATTATAACAAAGACAACACATTACTACAACACAAAAAATATCTTTATATTACCACAAGCTACCACCATTACCAATTACACACAAAAACAAAAACACAAACACAAAAAAAAAAAATAATAAATAATAAATAGATAATAATAAAAATAAAAAACATCTGTATTTCACATTAAGGTAAAAAGCAAATATATAAAAACATAATAAAAACTAATTATCATGAGAATAATAAAATCAAGTATCTCCTTCATGAAGATGTTGATGAGAAAATAACTATGGTTCATCTTGATTATTCATAGTAAATATATAATTGCAGCTCTTGATTATTACACATCAAAATTACCGGAGTACCTCATTATCGGACCTGATCTAACTGTACAAAAAATAACAACATAACAAATACTAATAAATATCAATAAATGAAAGAAAAGAAACAAAAACTCACGTCCTGTTAAATATTCCATTACAACCAATACTTTACTAAAACACCATGTTGATTTTCACTCTTATGCCTCAGGAGAAAAAAGGAGAAAATGAAGTAATTAACACTTTAATGAGTGATGGAGGGAATAACTTGAGTAATCACTTAGATATTAGTCTCCATGCAGGTTAATACTAAAATTGACTTTTGACTTATTACAAATTGCTATCAAATATAGTCTCAACTTGTTTTATATTAAAACTTCATAACGAGTCATAATTCAAGTAAAATTTTTTACTTACAAATGTATATAGACAATAATTTTAAATAAAAAAATATCACTAACTCAACTCCTTAATAGATTCATATACAAACTTTTACCTTAAAAACATCTGTTGCTGTTCCTTTGCATTAGATTTAAAAATGTGAAAATGAAAAAAAAACTAATGTAAACTTGAGTCTCAAGGAGATTTAGTCTTATTCAAATGTAATCTCTTTCAGGTTTATCACCTAAATGATGATCATATATTGAATCTATTTTCTCAACTTTTTTAAAATAAAATGTATAACGACTACACCATACTTAAACCTTTTTTTACAGCTGTCAAAATGTAAGACAAAAACATAAAAAAAATAAAAAAAAATGATCACACGACCTACTCCATCTAATTCAACACAACAGTTTACCTTAAGAAAACATACCTGGGGTCCTTAAGCTCCAAGTAACTTGTCATCTTACCTAGAGGAGCTGATGGTTGGGATCTTCTGATTGCTTCTTGGAGCTGAGGAACTTAAGAATGAATATCCGGAGGCTCTGGCGGAGAAGACGCAGCTTGGGAGAGAGGGACAGCTGAGAGAAAATTTTATCGACAGTGTCAGCTCCAGCTGGGTGCAGTAGGAGAGAAATAAGGAGCTGCCTTAAGAAGCTAACTGTCTGGCCCTCCACCTCCATAAATGAGATTGTCTTCAGAACTGACAAGTTGACGGCATCTTCACCAATCAAATGGGACAAGAACTTGGCCAGATTGGCAATTTCTCTCTGCTTGAGATCTTCCAATTCTTTGAACTTATCCCAGAGTGCAAACTGGATCAACCTCTTGTATTTTCTATCAAACTTGCACATTCTGTTGCTCAGGTATGCAAAGAAGGCATTGTACTCCTTCCCCTTCTGCGCACAAAGCAATATTACACTGAACAATTCCCGCTCTTGCTGCGGTGGGAGGCTAAGCTGGCTGAGCTTCTGAAAGGCATCCAGGTAGTCCTCCGAGCCCTCTGTCACTATGTAGAGAATGTTGATTCTAGGGGGACGGGACAGTTGCAGCTTGGCTGCATGCTCTTTGAACTTCTCACTGAACTCTGTCTCTAAGCCCTTGGCAGTATTCAGGTCCTGCTGCCTTTCCTGTGTTTTTCCATCAATCAGGCTACCCGACCAGGCTGAACCCACAATCCACCAGCGGCCACACTCCCGAGCCTTCAGCAAGTCCTCCAAGGTGACCTTGAGTGGTGCATTCTGAGCGCCCTTACGAACAAAGCCCTTTAGGACTTTCTTTAGATGCTCAACATGTGTCGGGTCATAGTTGGGCACTTTAGCCATATTATTGTTGCGGATGGCCTGGACCACCTCCAGCATGAAACGGATACGTGTGAAGGAAGTGCTATCCTCACTCTGGGCCTCTACTTCAGCTGCTTTGCTTTGGATCCTGGTGATGAGTGACTTGAGGGCCAGAGGGTCATCCTTGCGCAGGGTGAAGCCCACACCACGCAGTACCAGAAGGATAAGCTCCACCTGGAAGGAAAAATATATAGTTATACTTTATAATAGATATAATCCTTCTATTCCATATATCCAAATGGTAAAAGAAAAGCTCCATCTGAAATACAATGAGTTTCCTTCCATAACCTTAAATAAAAAATCTTCTGCATCTCAGTGATAATTGTATCTATGATGTAATCCTTCAGCAACTTTATATTAAGGAAATATGAATTCTAGTCACTTAACCAAGTCAAAATTATTCATGTCCAACACCAATATCTAGAATCAGTATCAAAATGAAAAATTATTTTATGCTCATCTAAGGCCGCAAAAAAGAAACACTTGGATTTTTTAAGTACTGCCACTTATCAACCACTTGAATACTTACTGAATACCTACTCCATGAATACTTATTTTCAGTAAATTTTCTTGGTTTAATTAAGTAATACCCAACACCCTAAGTCAAAATAAATATCAGGGATGAGGAATCTGCTTCAAAATCTATAAAAATAAAATCTTTCATATTAGTGGAATGCGGGTTACTGAAACCACCATACTTTATTCACTTTCCCCTGTAAATAATGCATTTCCTTTTAAATATTCTTCTTAACAAACAAATGTGTAATTCTGCTGAGACAGAAGAAGGAAACAAACTTCATGTTGATTTCAAAACTGTTACTGACTTTTTACAATACACCAGATTAAATAATTCACACTCTTTGTGTTCACTGTATTCACTTTTTTCCATGATTCAACTTCTTTGTTTTCAACTGAATCATTTAATGAACTTAAATTGTGTTAATATTCTCTTACCATTAAAACTTTCTGGTCACTCTCTGTACTTCTTAAAATCATCAGCATAAGAATAATTCCATTAACCTCCACAGTCTTATTCACTAAGATCACAACTTTCCACAAGTCAGGCCATTACTATTCATTATCAATGAGATATATGTAGTGACCAGAAATATATCTGGCACTGCATGGCATGTCTCCTCCAGCCAATATCCCCACTCCTCTTCTAGGTCTCTCCCTGAGCCATTCATATCATATTTTCATGTCTCTTTCTTCTTGTGAAGGAAAGGTAGTGAGTGTGAATGAGTAATTCTGGTACTGAATGGCGTATTTCATCCAGCAAAACTCTCTGGCTTTTTGTTTCCCACATTCCATTTATACACACCAAGCTATTACAGAGTTTCCTCCTGGTATCTCACTGTCTTTTTAGTATCAATAAAT
>NC_051387.1:6522304-6527737 GCF_015228065.2 Penaeus monodon | reverse complement strand
AATTTACATGAACATACTGTATAATACTATAATGTTTATCTAATCATTAATATATTAACAAGAGATTACCTAAATAACACTCATCCTGAGATTTGGGAAAATCCTTAGCAATTATATTTTCTCTTCATTCACTTCAATACCTTGTAATACTTGAAATAAAATAAAAATGATTGTACTTATATATCAGTTTCTTCTTCTTGAGTAGAATAATTCTTTTAAATTTTAATGTCATAAAGGAAGATATATGTATGCTCTATACATACATAACCCTTACAAGACAAAATATAACAATTGTCATTTTGAGGTATCTATGCACATGCAATAGTGTACTGCAAACATCAGTTATATCATAAATATCCAAAATGTAATTATTAATCTTGAAATAAATGTGTATCAGAATAGGGGGAAAAAAATGGTTTCTGATCTCTGCCACGTGTTATGGGAAATAAGGTAATGCAGTCTTTATTATGATCCAAGAAAGCATTGCTATCTATCAAACTAAAAGAATGAAGAAAAGTTTCAATCACCAAACACGAAAAACAGCCCATTATCATCCAAAAGACAACACGTGCAATTACTTCTACATATCAGGCATGCTTGCTTACCTCCTCCCCAATATTGGCAGAGAGTACAGCCACCAGCATGGCATGCTCCTGAACCAGTCTCTCTGGAGTGAGCGTAGGCCCCACAAGTGATTCCAGCAGCAGACTGGTGAGGACTTCACTCATGTCATTGCGGCTGAATTTGGTGTACATGCCCTCAATCTGGTTGGCAATACCACCGAGGTTACTCTCTGCCAGTCGATTAAGCAGGCCCTTGAGAGTCTTCTTCATCCTAGCCAGTTGCTCCTTCTTCTTCTCATCAGTGTTCAAGGCCATAAGCTTCCTAAGGGCAGGAGGAATGTACTTACCACCCATGGTCTGGCTCTCCTCCTCCTCCTCCTCACGCTTCACTACATTTCCTTCCCGGTCCCTCAGGCGCCCATATATGTCCTCTGTTAGGCCATCTTCCTCCTCCTCCTCCTCCTCCTCCTCCTCTGCTTTTTCATTATTCACTGCCTCACTTATATCTTTATCACCTTCTGTAAAATCATTATCGTCATTAATCTCATCCTCACTAAATTCAGCACTGCCAGGAGACTCATCATCAACATCAAGTTCCTCTTCCAAAGGCTGTTCATTAATGCTGCCCTCACCATCATCACCATCATCATCAGCACTGAATTCTGCACTCTCGGCTGATTCGTCACCTGATTCTTCATCCGTTACCTCTGGAAGGTCGAATGACACACGTCTCTTCCCACTGGTTTCTTCCTTTGCTCTGTTGTTCCTTGGTGCTGTCTTCTTTTGCCTCCTATTTGTTGGCTTCTTCAAAATTGTTTTAATTTTATTGCTTTTGCTATCTGAGTCTTCACTTTCACTTGATGCTACAGAACATGCTTTTTTCATTTTTTTGCTACTTACCAGATCTTCTTCATTTTCTTCTTCGTCTTCTTCTTCTGACAACAATTCTGACCTTTTTCTCTTAATACTTAACTCATTCATTACTTCACTATCATCTTCTGAAACGTTTCCTATGTTGATTTTCTTTTTCTTCTTGTTTTTCTTTGGAGATGGCTGTTCTTTCTCATCACCGGTATCCTCACTTGTAACTGTGGGCAGTGGTACTAAATTCTTGGTTAATAATTTCTTAGTTTTCACATCAGTTTTTTCATTACCACAGTCATCACTCTCACTATCATTGTCATTATCATATTCTTCATCTTCCTCATCACTAATAATTAACCTAGGTGACTTACTACTTAACTTTAACTTCGATTTTGCATTTAGAGGTACATCATCGACCATATCATTGTCTTCATCACTATCTTTATCACCCTTTTTATCACTATCTTTATCACCCTTTTCTTCATTCTCATCTTCACTTTCCTCATCACTCATGACAACCAGCCTCTTCTTCGTCCTCTTCTTTACTGGAGATAAGCCATCACTTGCAGGATCATCAGAGTCATCAAATTCCTCTTCTGGCAGTTCATCATCAACATCTTCAAACTCAACTTCCTCATCATCTACAACAAAGTCTTCAAGGTCTGTGTCATCATCACTGTTACTTGAATATCTGTCAATATCATTTTCCTGTCCATTCTTTAGGATTTCTGGCTTGCTGTAGTAGCCAGAACCTCCCTCAAAGGCAAAATCTTCCTCATTCCTGATGTCGTGTACAAGCTCCCTCCCATCGTCTTCGCTCTCCTCATCACTACATTCCATTGCTTCTGTATCCAAAAAGCCATCATTTTCTTCCTCTTCCTCTCCCTCCTCACTTCCAACTTCTTCGCCATCAAAATCATCTTCCCTCTCTCTTGATATCCTGCCATAATCTATCTTAGGTTGTTCATTTACCTCCTCTTCATCATCTGTATACCATTCACCTTCGGCAGAAAACATCCCATCTTCACTATCACCTTCTCCATTTGCATATCTATTATCCTCTCCATTTTCTATGTCATCTAGTTCTCCTTCCTCATCATGACTGCCTTCACTCTCATCTCCATAACCCATTTCATCCTCATTTTCTTCTGTACTTTTAATCTCCTTCCTCTTCTTTTTGAACTTTGTAGGTTTGCTTCTCTCCTCCCCATATCCATACTCTAAATCACTGTCTTCCTCACTGTCGACATCAATGCCATTTTCAAAAGTATCAAACTCATCACTACCCAATCCCTCATATTCTTCCATTTCATCACCATCATCTTCTCCATTTTCAAATGCATCAAATGCATCATCAAATGAACCTCTCTCATCTCTGTCCTCCAGAGTTTCTTCAACCTCACTTTCCTTTTTCTTCACCTTTGTCTGCCCTAGTGCCATGGCCATATCTTTCTCTAACTCATCTTCACTGTCACTTGGCGCAACATCTGCATGCTTATACTTATTCAGGTGTTGCATGTGTCCTCCTTCAATGTCTTCAATCAGGCTACCAAAGTCATCTCCGAGGAGGGGCACCATTTTCTTGCGGGACTTTGCATTCAGGTTTAGGAGGTTTGATAATTTCTTGATCTCCTTGTTGTCTTGTTCAATATCCTGTTGTAATTTTTTCAACTTTGTCTTGTCTTTGATGTGACTGGTATCTTTGTCTGTCTCTGCCTCTTCGCTCACCCCAGCCTGGTTTTTCTTTTTCTTCTTCTTTCCTCCTTCCTCCTCACTAAATGTCCCCATCTTCCTTGCCTCCTGATTGACATACTCCTGCAATCTGGCCATGCGATCACTCACCGAGGAGGACATTTTGAAACCTTGTTCTTCTTTCTCCTCCTCCTCTGATTCATTATCTTGCGTTCTCTTATTACCACTCTGTATATTCTTTTTGCCACCCTTTCCCTGCCCTTGGAATTTACCTTTGCCTTTCTTGCTGTTATTACCTTTGTCTTTGAACTTTCCCAACTTATCTTTTTCGGCCTGTGCATAAGCTTGCAATTGTTTGATTCCTTTCGCATTAGGACTGTTTTTCCCATTAGGTCCATCCTCACTGGAAAATCTACCTTTCCCACGTCGAAACCTTCTTGTGAATAGGGATTTTTTCTGCTTAGCTTGCAGCCGCTTCTGTTTACGGCGTTCCTTTCGATGCATAAGAGTTTTCGCAAGACCGATAGCATTTGGCTTGTTGGTGGCATTTCTCTGCTTATTAAATTTCATTCTGTCGGGTATTGTACAGACTGAGGGAGACAGACAAACACACGTGCGAGTACTTGGGGTTTGTTTACAAACTTACGGGCATAAAATATTTTGGTTGTAGGAAATATTAACTTTTCTTCTCTTTTCATCAGCAATCATTTTAAGGTGATTAAGGTGTTAGATGTTAGTCTTCCATTTACTTTAATGTAATGTTTATAGGATATTATGCAAAATGATACCGTTGTAAGATACAGATTCGAGTATATATTTACTTCTGTAAGAATCCTATTAATATTGTATTGAAAAAATATAGTATGACATATTATATATACACTTATACATTATTCTGTTTGAAAATTCTTTTAAATCATATATAGCGTAAGAAATCCATAACCAATAAAAAAAATGTAATCCCGTTTCCTTCTGTGCAAGTTAGGGATAGCAGTTTTCTCAATTCTCAAAATTAATATAAACTTTTAGTTGTGCTTTACCTAAGCAATATAAAATTGACCATATACAATAAAAATCAGACTTGAATCCAATTTTATAAAAATTAATAAAAATCCCTGCAGTGAAAACACCAAATCCTATTCCAAGACTCAGAAAGGCATTCCAAACGAAAATAATACTGAAGTTAAACACATCCTCCAACTCCACAAAATAGAACAAGAAGCACACCCATCTCCATTTCCCCCGCATTCAAGTAGAAATCCCTCTTTATTCAAATTCCCTTTTGCGAAAGGTGACTGGCCCACGGCTCGGCTAGGCTCTCCACCTCCATTGTTGTCACATCTCTCGCCTCGGAGCCCGGATTCCGCCTCCCGCGTAAGTATTATGGCAACGCGCCCGACATGTCAACAACAGCCATGTCAACAGCACAACGGGGCGACGGCGGCGGCACCGAGCCAGGCCGCGATGCCGTCGGGGAATAAGGGGGAAAGGGAGCGAGAGAGGTAAATCGGGGAACGAGGCTTAAGGGCTGACCTTGGCGACAAAGATATTCCTGATTTTGGACGCGAAAATGGTGGACGGAGGAGAGGGAGGAGGAGGAGGGCCATGGGGAAAAGGCGAAGGGGGAAGAGGGAGAAAGGGAGGAGGAGGGCGAGGAAGTGGAGGATAAGGAGGAGGAGGAGGAGGACGAAGAGAACAATGCAAAGAGGGAGGGAGGGAAGGAGAGGGGATTGAGAAAGCCATTTTTTTTTTAATGGGGGAGGGGGGGGGGAGGGAAATTTATACTTCAAGTAGATAGTTAATTTCGAGGTAATTCGGAATTAGAATGTAGGTATTTTTATTAGTGTCATTATCATGACAGAGGACAAGATATGAGAATAATTCTTAACTCAAGTTATATGATTTTGACATATCAATGTATTTTTTTTTATTTTTCATTACATACATCAGACTCTATTGCCTTCCTGTGCAAAGTCATTTAGTGTTAATAGTGTATTCATATGATATATAACATTTTATCCTAACATAGATATTTTAAAATTATTTGGTATGTGAAATGTGTTTATTGTTATTTTTCATCATTAATTATTAATTATCATGATAGAAGATCATGTTCTGTTAATTTACTATTTGAATTTAGGGTGTTCAAGGCCCTAAACATGCTGATATAAAAGGCCCATTAATAATTTTGTGATTAAGTAATCTATCTTAGTATTTTAATGAAAAGGTAAATGTTAGCGAGGGCAATGCACAGAGATACAGCCATCTTATAGAGCATAAAAAATAGTTATAACAGGTACAGTCACTGCAGTTC
>NC_051387.1:6491437-6511437 GCF_015228065.2 Penaeus monodon | reverse complement strand
TTATTTTAAATATTTTTATTTTTTTCTTTTTTGTTATTTTTCTTTCTTTTTTTTTTTGGGTTTTTTAATTTTTTTTTCTTTTTTTTTTTTTAATATAAATATATATAAATTTTAATTTTATTTTATATATATATATAATTTTAATATAAAATTAAATATATAAAATTATAATAATTAATATATTAAATTATATATTTAAAATATATTTTTATATTATAAAATTATAATAAAAAATATATATATTATAATATTATTATATATTTTATAGTTTAATATATATAATAATATTAATAATAGTAATATATATAAATAATATAAAATTTTATATATATATTATATTATATTATAAAAATTAATATATAAAAAATTTAAGATAATATATATAATATTTTAATATAATATATATATATTTTTTATTTAAAATTATAATTTTAAAATTTTAAATTTTAAAATAAATATATATATAAAATATATAAAATTATAATTTAAAATATTATTTTAGATAAAATATATATAAAATAAAAATTTTATTATATATATAAAAATATATATATATATAAATATATATAATATTTAATAATATATAATAAAATAAAATATTATATAATATAATTTTTAAATATATATTATATATATTTAAATATATATATAAAATATATTTATATTTTATATAAAAAATAAAATATATATATCTTAAAAATATATATATATATTACCATTTTTATTTTAATATAAAAAATTTATATATTTTATAAAAATTTTATAAAATAAAAAATTTATATATATATATATAAAAATTATTTTTAATATTATTATATTATTATAAAAATTATATTATATAGTTTATATTAAAATTTTATAGATAGATTTTATATTTTAAAAATATATATATTTTTATATTTTAAAATATATATATATATATATATTTTATTTATTAAAATTTAATTTTTTAATATTTTATATATAAAATAGATATTTTCTATATATTTTATATTATATATATTAATTATATATAAAAATATATATAAAATATTAAAATATATATTTATTTTTTATTATATAATGTATTATTATTATTATTATATTATATATTCATATAATAAATATTTTATAATAATATTTTATAAAATTTAATAAAATTATATATAATATTTTCCATTATTATTTTTATAAAATTTTTCCTATATTTTATATATAAATTTTTAAAATTTTTATTTTTACCATATTTTTTTATATATTTATATTATATATTTTTTTTTTTTTCCCCCCCCCCCATATTTTATATAAGATTTTTATTTTATTTCTTTTTTTTCTTTTAATCCTTATATATATTTTTTATATATATTATTTTTTTTCCCCCTACATTTTATATATTATATATTATATCTATATATATATATTATAAATTCAAAATGTATATGTTAAAATTTTTTTTTTTCTTTTTTTTAAATTTATTTATTTATTTTTTTTAAACTCTATAAATTTTTGCCTGTTTTAAATTATCCTTTTTTTTCTGTATTAATCGTCAGATTAATTTTTTTAACTTTTATTTTTAATAGCTATCCTTCTCCATCTCCCCCTTTCCTTTCTCCTCTTTTTTCCTCCCCCCCCCCAAACCCCCCCCCTTCCTCCCCCCCCCTTCCCCCTCCCCCCCTCCCCCCTCCCTCCCCCTACCCCTCCTCCTCCTTTCCCCCTCCCCTCTCCCCCCCCCAAATCCTCCTCACCCCCTTTTCCCCCCAAATCCCCTCCCCCTCCCCCTCCCCCTCCTCCCCCCCTCCCCCCCTCCCTTTTCCCCTTCTCTCCCCTTTTCCTCCTCCCCCCCCCTTTCCTCCCCCCCCTTTCCTCCTCCTCCTCCTCCCCCCCTCCTCCTCCTCCCCCCTCCTCCTCCTCCCCCCCTCCTCCTCCTCCTCCCCCCCTTTCCCCCCTCCCCCTCCTCCCTCCTCCCTCCTCCTCCCTCCCCCTTTCCTCCTCCTCCTCCCCCTTCCCTCCCCCCTCCTCCCCCTTTTCCCTCCCCTTCCTCCTCCTCCTCCCCCTTTCCCTCCCCCTCCTCCTCCCTTCCCCCCCTCCTCCTCCCCCTTTCCCCTCCCCCTCCTCCCCCCCCTCCCCCTTTCCTCCCCCCTCCTCCTCCTCCTCCCCCTCCTCCTCCTCCTCCTCCCCCTTTCCCCCTCCCCCTTTCCCCCCCTCCCCCCCTTTCCCTCCCCCCCTCCTCCTCCTCCCCCCCCTTCCTCCCCCTCCTCCCCCCTCCCCTTCCTCCCTCCCCCTCCTCCTCCTCCTCCCCTCCTCCTCCCCCCCTTTCCCCTCCTCCTCCCTTCCTCCTCCTCCTCCCCCCTCTTCCTCCCCTCCCCCCCCTTCCCCTCCTCCTCCTCCCCCTTCCTCTCCTCAAAAAAAAAAATTATAAAAAAAAAAAAATAAAAAAAAAAAATTAAAAAAAAGTAAAAATATAATAAATAAAGGAAAAAAATAAAAAAATAAAAAAAATAAAAAAACAAAGAAAAGAGAAATAAAAAATAGAATTTAAAAAAATAAAATAAATTTTAAAAAAAAAAAAAAAAAAAGAGAAAAAATAGATAGAGAAGAAAATATATAATATAATAGAAAAAAAAAAATATTTTAAATAAATAATAATAATAAGTAGAGTAATATAAAATAATAAAAAAAAATTTAAAATTTTATAAGAATATAAAAAAAAGATTTTTATATAAGTTTAATAAAAATAGATATAATAATATATAATAATAAAATAATATAATAATAAATAAAAAATATAAAATATAATATATATATATATAAAATTAATTATATATATATATATAAATATAAATATATAAAATATAATATATATAGATATAAATATATAAAATTATAATTAAAATTTTAAATAATAAAATATATATATATTATTTTTATACTTATATATTTTTTATTTTTAATATTAAGATAAAATTATAATATAAGTAGAATAAAAGAATATAAAACAAATAAAAATAAAAAAAAAAAGATATAAGAATAATATATAAAAAAGAAAAAAAAATATATTAAAATAAAAAGAATAATAATAATAGATAATATATATATAAAATAATATAAAAGAAATATATAAAATAAAATATAATAAACTTAGGGATATATTATATAAAAATTAAATAATGATAGGATGAAAAAGTAAAAAAAATTTATAATAATTATTTTTAAAAAAAAATTTTTTTTTTAAAAAATTTTTTTTTTTTTTTTTTTTTTTTTTTTTTTTTTTAAATTTTTTTTTTTTTCAAATTTATTTTTTTTTTTTTTTTTTTTTTTTCTTTTTTTTTTTTTTTTTTTAAAATTTTTAAAAATTTTTTTTTTATTTTTTTTTTTTTTCCCTTTTAATTCCTCTTATTCCCCCTTCCTAAAACCATCTCAGATTTTTTCCTTTTTTCCCCTTCCTCCCTCCTCCTCCTCCTCCTCTTCCTCCCTCCCCTACCCTCCCCTCCTCCTCCCCCATCCCCCCCCCCCCCCCCTCCCCCCCCTCCTCCCCCCTCCCCCCCCCCCTTCCCCCCTCCTCCCCCCCCCCCCCCCTTCCCCCCCTCCCCCCCTCCCCCCCCCCCCCCCCCCCCCCCCCCCCCCCCCCCCCCCCCCCCCCCCCCCCCCCCCTCCCCTCCTCCCCCCCCCCTCCCCCCTCCTCCCCCCCCCCTCCCCCCCCCCTTTCTCCTCCCCCCCCTCCTCCCCTCCCCCCCCCCCCCCCCCCCCCCCCCCCCCCCCTTTCTCCTCCCCCTCCTCCTCCTTCCTCCTCCCCCCTTCCTCCCCCTTTCCCCTCTTCCTCCCCCCCTTCCTCCTTTTCCTTTCCTCTTCCTCTTCTCTTCCTTTTCCCTCCCCCTCCCCTCCTTCCTCCTCCTCCTCCTCCTCCTCCCTCCTCCTCTTCCTACTCCTTCTCCTCTTCTCTCAATTTATAAAATTGTTCTTGCTATATTTCCTTTTTTGATAAGTTCCCCCTGTGCACATCTTTAGCCCAGATACATAGTCTCTGACAGAGTTCATTGGCCTTTGCTTTATTTATACAAGGAGTATAAATCCTTGTCACAGTGGTTCTGTATTAAAGCCATTTGACTGGTTGATCTGATTTGAGGATTATATTATACAGCCATGTTATTTTATTGAAGTATAGTTTATCATTTTGTAGTTTTATATAAATGTAATAGAAATGAGGACTAATGGAATTTCCTATTGAAGTTTGTAAATAATTAGGGTAACCATTTAAATTGATTATAAAGTCGTTTTACACATGCAATATTTTCATAAGTTTAATAGACTTCAGTGTATTTCCCTTAGCCATTATTGTATGAAAAACAGTGGTCTGCCTTCAGCGTGAGGCACATTTCTTCAGTTAGTATCTTAAGCTTGGGGAGGTGGAAGGTATCATGATTATGCAGTTTTCATTTTATCAAATTTTGCAGATGTTTAGATGGGTTTATATATTGTTATTCATAATATCTTTTGCATTTATATGTGTTTATATCAATACCTGTTATGTATATATGATAAGTGTGATGAAGACAAGAAACAGGTTGCCTAACAATGCGATATTTGTATATTTCTCTGAGGCGGACTTATGAGAAGGATGAGGTAGATGGCCCCATGCCAGTCATGTGAGAAGCACAACGACGACAGGTAGTCTCTGGAGGAGTGCCAGCGTCATTTGCCAAGGGGAGGGATAGGGGTGGGGGTGGACTAGAGGGGTCAGAGGCAGATTTTTTTTCTTTCTTTCTTTCTTTTTCTTTTTTCTTTTTTTCTTTTCTTTTCTTTTCTTTCCTTTCCTTTCCTTTCCTTTCCTTTCCTTTCCTTTCCTTTCCTTTCCTTTCCTTTCCTTTCCTTTCCTTTCCTTTCCTTTCCTTTCCTTTCCTTTCCTTTCCTTTCCTTTCCTTTCCTTTCCTTTCCTTTCCTCTCCTCTCCTCTCCTCTCCTCTTCTCTTCTCTTCTCTTCTTGTCATCTTCTCTTCTTGTCATCTTCTTTACTCCTTCTTTGACAGGGATTTTGGGAAGCTTTTATGCAATCCGTGTTTTTAATTAGACAGCCATTTAGACATATCAGCTAATCTGCCACAGGTTCATGGAGCTGCGATGAGCCAACAGGTATTTTTATATAATTTTTATATAATTATTTTCCCCCAAGGTTTTTTTTTTTATTGCATTGTTGATTTGAATTATATCCCTCTTCTCTCCCTCTTCTCTCTCTCTCTCTCTCTCTCTCTCTTCTCTCTCTCTTCTCTTCTCTTCTCTTCTCTTCTCTTCTCTTCTCTTCTCTTCTCTTCTCTTCTCTTCTCTTCTCTTCTCTTCTCTTCTCTTCTCTTCTCTTCTCTTCTCTTCTCTTCTCTTCTCTTCTCTCTCTTTTCTCTCTCTCTTCCTCCTCTCTTCTCCCTCCTCCCTTCTCCCTCCTCCCTCCTCCCTCCCTCCTTTCTTCCCTTCATTTTTCCTCTCCCTCCTCCCTCCCTCCCTTCATTTTTCCTCTCCCTCTCTCTCTCTCTCTACCCTTACCAAGAACCCAAGAATTATTGATTACGCATAGTTTATTCAGGTCTCTTATCTAATCTGGGTTTCATATTAGGCAGTTAGTTTTAGTCTTACGCAAATGTTGTACCTTGACCTGTAATGTGGAGCAAGGTTGATAAGTTTTTATCACATTGGATGAATGTATAAATAAGATATGTGTTCAGGGGAGAAATGCAGTGGGGCTACTTTTGTTTGTTTGTTTACAACAATATATGTTATTGGATTTCCTTGAAAATTGATATGGGTATTATCTTATCCTGTTTGGAAGAGGAATGACCTTAGACAAGAAAGAGACAATTAGAAGTTGATGATTATTATGGTATTATTTTAGCTTCTCAGTATCTTTGGGGGGAAAAATGTGTCATTGGTGTATACATTAAAAATATATATTTTAAAGAAAAGTCCTTATATTTTACTGTTTATGTAATAAAAATTCTTTTTAAAAGCAAGAGATTTGCTTTCCTTTTCTCCCCTCTCCCCTCCTCTCCTCACGGCAATTCCTTTCTTATAGGCTGCAGTCTACAGCAGCCCAGCCAGCAGCCTCAAAGGCCCACCAGAAGGAGCGCAACATGGCCAAAAAGATCGAGGTGAACAAGTCCTTCGTGATGAACATGTTCCGTGGGGCAGCCGTCACTGAGCAGGCCATCCCCTACCCTTACACCCTGACAGAGGAGCAGAGGGAGACACTGGAGATGCTGGTTGACCCCACAGAGAAGTTCTTTGAGGTGAGGGGAGGGGTTTTGAGTGGTTGTGGCTTTTATATGATTTGATATTTACATGGAAACAGATTTGTCTTATGACTTCAAAATGCTGGAAGGCAGGTTTGGTGCCAAGCACACACTTATTAAAACTGTCTTTATTTGATGATGATGTTATCATTTAGATACTGTTGCATCCCTGAGGGAATGAAATATATATATATACTTTTTTATGTAAGATTAGTTAAGATAGAATAGATACGGTATTTTCCATGAAAGAATAAAGTGTATTGATATATAGTCACCTCTTATATATTTTTAACCTTTTTTCTATGATCCTTTTTTTTCTTCTCCTTTTCCTTGGAACACTATAGGAAGTCAATGATGCTGCAAAGAATGATGCTTTAGAGAAGGTTGAAGATCACACTTTGGAAGGACTGAAGGAGCTCGGAGCCTTTGGTCTGCAGGTCAGTACCCCAAGCACAAGTTCCACTACTCACACAAGACACCTCTAGCCAGCCAGTCTCTCATATTGGTTACATTATAATTACACGCCTAGGGCAAGGCACGTTTTTGCTGCAGACCCTTTACTATGTCTGGCCCTCCTAAGTTCAAAATTAGGCTCAGTTTTTCAAGTTTTGCCAAGGCAGATTGTGATTGATGATATTTCCAGAGCTTGAAAATGTTTGCACTGGAAAATGTATATATCGATGTCATAAATCAAATGCATAGTGTGTGTATGGATGAAAATGTATATAAATTAACTATAACCATGTATATAAAGTTTTTGAATAGCAGAGAAAATTATATATACATGTATTTTTTCATATAAAGCAGTCATATATATGTTTTCTCAAGTATTTATAAGTGTTTAGGTGTATCAATGGTAAAAACACATTATATCAGGAGTTAATACACAATATGTAATAGCATGGTTTGTGAAGGGAGAATGTGGAAGAGGATAAGATAGGGTTGGCTTGAGATATGCCATGTTACTAATTGATACCTCCTATAACCCATTTACAAGAAGGAAGAGGTGGGAAAATTAGGTGTATGATTGGTATAGGGAGAATGAGGCCTAGAAGGAGAATTGGTGTGATACTTTGGATATGGTTGGAGAAAACTTGGCCAACACAGCCAGTTGACACAATACGTCTTCTTAATAAGGAAAAAGTCCCAGGATAAAGTCTACCTGTTTTTGCTGTCTTAGATAGTTGCAGTCATGGCTAATGAAGCATTATTTGCAAAATATTACCCCCCCCCCCCCTTTAAAAAAAATAATAATAATAATCTGGTTCCTCTACTTCCCCATTTACAGTAGGTTGCAATTTAATTTTTCCCTATATTTGTTTATTTATTTATTTGTGATATTATTTTTTCAAATTCCTACAATTATGAAAAGAGAGAGATATGCTCTATGAAAAGAGAGAGATACTGTATATGCTTGTTTAAGTGAGGGGTTTTATAGTATTATTTTTTATCAGATTTCTCCTGTCAGATTGTTTAATGAAGATCAGCTTGATTATTATTTACTTATACGTTTATTGATTTGTTTGTTTACAATAAGCAGTGAATGTGGTAGTTTATGTACACTTTTGACTGTGTAGCACTACTTAAAAAGCAGTAATTTTGGTGGATTTTTTTTTTTTTTTTCCCCTCCCTCCCTCCCTATCCCACAGAAATAGACCTTAGTGTTCTCAGTGGCTCATAGTGATTAGAAGTAATGAACAATATCTTAAGAAATGTCACAGCAGCTTATCCTTTCTTTTGCCTGTAATAAAATAAAATAAAATACCATTGACATTGACACCATGAATGTCATAACCTCAATACCACACAATACTGTCAGAGAAAGATCATCAAAATGCTACTAACATCATTTATCATTACCATGCATATAATGACTCATTGATTTTCCAGGTACCAGCGGATTTGGGTGGAGTTGGACTGACCAACACCCAGTATGCACGTCTGGTGGAGATTGTAGGATCACATGACCTTGGTGTTGGCATCACTCTGGGCGCTCACCAGTCTATTGGTTTCAAGGTGAGCGATTGGGGAGGAGAGGGTCGCAGTCTGCTCAAGTGTGGGTATGATTTCTTATCTTGTCTTTGTGGTCTTTCTTTTGTGTGTGTTGTGTTGTGTGCGTGCGTGCGTGCGTGCGTGCGTGCGTGCGTGCGTGCGTGCGTGCGTGCGTGCGTGCGTGCGTGCGTGTGTGTGTGTGTGTGTGTGTGTGTGTGTGTGTTTCCTTTTTTATTTTTATTATTATTTTTTTTTCTTCTACAGTTTTTTTTTTCTTTCTTTCTTTCTTTCTTTCTTTTTTTTTTCTTTTTACTGATTTGTCTAATTTTCTCTCCATTTCTTCTTGTATACTTATCTCCTGGCTTTTCTCTTCTGATTTTATACTGCATATTATAAGGTTTTCTAGTTCTCATTTTATTAAACCATATTTTCATACATATATAATTTTTTGTTCTTTGATTTTGAATGTTTGAATATTGTGTAACTCTTTATTAAGTAACTCTTCCATTACATAATTTCTTGTTTAATTGATGATATTGTTTTAAGGGACATCATATTATTCAGTATTGCATAACCAAATATAATGCAAAACTCTAATTATTATCAAAGTCTTTAAAATTTTGATAGATGTTTTATACCTGTCAGTACACTTATAAGTTATTATTTTCAGGGCATCCTTATTGCTGGCAACCCAGAGCAGAAAGCCAAATATCTGCCTAAATGTGCATCAGGAGAGACCATGGCTGCCTTTGCCCTGACTGAGCCTTCCAGCGGATCAGATGCAGGATCTATCAGGTCTCGCGCTGTGCCCTCTGAGGACGGTTCTCACTATGTCCTTAATGGATCCAAGATTTGGATCAGCAATGGAGGCCTGGCCGAGGTCTTCACTGTCTTTGCTCAGACTCCTGTGACCGATCCTAAGAGTGGTGAGTTAGATTCTGTTAAAGGTCTTTTTCTTAATCCTTCCTCTTTTTCTCCATATCTTTTATTATTTTTTAAGGGACTTTATTTCTTTTTATTCTTTTTAGTTTTTTTTTCTTTCTTTCTTTCTTTCTTTTCTTTTCTTGGTTGATTTTTTCTTCATACTTCCTACTTCACTTTCAGTGTCTTTCTTTTCTCTTCCATTGGCTTTTTCCTCCCCCAGCTTTTTCATTTACGTCCTCCCATCCTCAGTCTGTGTCATCTTTATAATTCTCACATTTCCTCCTCTTCCTCATACTTTACCCTCTTCTATCTTTTTCATTTTCCTCCTTTTCTCATTCTTTATTACCATCTTGTTTTCACCAAAGTTTTTATGACTTAACATCTTGAAGGAAGTATGCTATAAAAAAGCCTAATTATCTGATTACAAACATTTAAGGTATATACAATAAGGGTGCTATGTGAAAAGCACAGGGATCTTCAATCAGTGTGTGTATGCTTTTGTATGCAGGATTCAAGCAGAATATATTGTAAATAAAACAATGAAGGAAAGAGAGAGAGAAAAAAAACATGAATGTATGGGCATATTTGTATGCTTCCTTGCTCTTCCTTTTGTTTTTTTATTTACAGTGTTTGTGTATTTACCTATTTATGTATTGCTGGTTGGAAGCTAAGATTTACAGCATGAAAATGAGTAGATAAATTTCCATTCTTACAGGCGTCACCAAGGACAAGGTAACAGCCTTCATCGTGGAGCGAGCATTTGGAGGAGTGTCGCATGGCCTCCCTGAGAAGAAGATGGGCATCAAAGCCTCAAACACCGCTGAGGTCTACTTTGAGGACACCAAGATTCCTGTAGAGAATGTGCTTGGGGGTGTTGGCAATGGATTTAAGGTGAGGAAGTTCAGGCTTTGATTTTGATACAGCAACATGTAGTTTAATCAGTATCATTTGTACATTATAGGTTTTATGATATCTTACTGCTATTTTGTCTTGCAGGTTGCCATGGAAATCTTGAACAATGGTCGCTTTGGCATGGCTGGTGCTCTCTCTGGGACTATGAGATATTCCATCAAGAAGGCTCTTGACTTTGCCACAAGTCGTATCCAGTTCGGCCAGAGGATCGACAGCTTTGGGACCATTCAGGTTGGTTTCTGGTTTGGGATGTGAGTTGGCCTCATGTGTGTGCGATTGCAGCTTTGGTTTTAGCATACTTCATTATATTTATACTTTTGATTTGAATGACATTAACTATATAATATTTTTTTATATATAAAAAATGCCACCTTGGATTTGAATGAAATATTCACAAAAACACAGTTATTTGATAATAGTGTTGGAGCAAACATATTTTTGGAGAACATTTCCTGTAAAAGGATCTACAATTCCTTGGTATATGAGGCAAGAGGTAATTAAATAAATAAAAATCTGTACCCGCAGGAGAAACTGGCTCGCATGGCGATGCTACACTATGTGACTGAATCCATGGCTTACATGATCTCCAGCAACATGGACTCTGGCTCAAAGGACTATCACCTTGAAGCAGCTATCAGCAAGGTAAGAAATGTTATGGGATTGAATATGACTTGAATGGGAAGACCTGGGTTTATGCCAAAAGATGTATAATTAGTAAATCTTGATGTCCCAACTTAATATGTATAAAATGTGGAAATTTTGATGTCCTAGTTGTTTTGGGAATAATATTAAGCAGTACCTTTATTTGGAAATATCTTATAATTCAGATTGTCCTGTAAAATGTAGGATGTTAAAAATAAAGCTTTTCATGGTTTTAAAAAATAAAGCTTTTAATGGGACTTGTATCTTTGCCTTTTACTGCAGATTTTTCTTCAAAGCATGTTTGAAACTGGCAGAAATAATTAGAAGGCTAAAATTTCTTTGAGAATTTCAAAAATAATGTATGAAATATTTTTTCATACATCCAGTAAATTCCTCTCTTCACAAGAAGGAAAAACTGAAGGGGGGGGGGGGGGAAATTAAAGCAGTTCCCAAACTAAATTTCACTCTCTCTTGGTTCCAGGTGTTTGCATCAGAGGCAGCCTGGACAGTGACCGATGAGGCTATCCAGGTGATGGGCGGCATGGGATTCATGAAGGAGTCCGGCCTTGAGAGAGTTATGAGGGACCTCCGCATCTTCAGAATCTTTGAGGGAACCAATGACATCCTGCGACTCTTTGTGGCACTGACTGGTGTGTTATAGGATGAGATGGTGATTTATTTGTAATATGATCCATTGGTGACTGGTGATCACAATTGTCATTTTCTTATGTGAAATTTGTTTGCACATTGACTCTGTGTTGATTACACACTTGTGGAGTCATTTATGTATAAAGACAATCAGTAAACAAAGACACAATGGGTTAAGGATGTGCATTTATAATCAGACAGAACAAATTCTTGTTAATCGTTTAACTCATTGGTCATAAATGGCATGGGATGATGCCATGGCCAAAAAATACTGTAAGGGCAGATAGGTCATAGTGACACCATGGCCAACTTTGGCATGTTGCCCTTGGGAAATACAGCAACCAGAAGCATAATCAAAGAGTTTTCTAACTTTTGGTATAGAAAGACAAGGGGATGGCCATATTACCAGAGAAGCCAGTCTGGTTCATGCAAGCAGCCAGTACATAAGATACTTATCCCTGGGTCCTGGTAGCTATTTATTATTAGTATGGTCAGAGACCAGACTTGTCTGGTATTGTTAATTTTCTTTTTCAATAGAGATCCAACAACTGCAGTGCTAAAAATTGGCTAAGTGCCAGTAATGGGAAGTTACTGGCATGAGTAGTTTACCCAGTTGCACCTAAATTGTTCAGAATTTTAAATGTAGCTAGAGCTTACAAGCAAAAGTTAGAAAAAATTGGATGGTTAGCTTCACTGTAGATGCCTGTATCTAATAGCATCTCATAAAATGATGCCAAGTCTATCGGAGAAAGATGAGCTCCCTCCATTGAGCCAGGTGAAGGATATGGCATACACTGCCATCCATGACTCGGTCCACCACAGCTATTACATATCATGCCATCTATGTTCAGTGTCAATGTGAATATCTTGTTATTGACCGTAGCTCAGAAAACTGGTACTAATTTCACAGCTTTGAAATAGAGAATTATCTGGGTGCTTCTTACGTATATTTATAGACAAATTATTTTGCTTGCTGAAGTTGACTTTAGTAAAGAAATATTTATACTTTTGTTCAAATTTTCCAGTGAAAATTTTTGTAACCAACTTTTTCACTTTTGTTTCTCAGGTCTCCAGTATGCAGGTGGCCACCTGAAAGAGCTGCAGAAGGCCCTGAAGAACCCCTCAGCCAACATGGGCCTCATTCTGGGTGAGGGCACCAAGAGAGCAAAGCGTGCAATTGGTTTCGGCAATGGAGGCCAGATCGAGGGTATCCATTCCAACCTCTCTGATTCTGCCGCCCTTCTCAATAGAGTGAGTTGGCTCATGAGTTTTTTTTTTCTTTCTTTCTTTCTTTCCTTTTCTTTTCTATTTGCTGATTTATTAATTTGAATAATCCTTATTTAATTTTTTCCTATGAAATGAAAATTGCAAAATATTTATCTATTATTTTGATTTATTATATTACTTAATATTTTAAGTATCATTTGGTATAGTCTATTATTCTAACACATGCATACTTTGTTGCAAAATCATGCATTAAAATCACCATTTTTGGCATCTATAGGCTGTGGAAGCCTTTGGCTACACCTGTGAGGGCCTGCTTATGAAGCATGGAAAGGACATTGTCCACCGCCAGTTCCTGCTGAACCGACTGGCCAACTCAGCCATCGACATGTATGCTTCCATTGTGGTCCTCTCGAGAGCATCACGATCCCTCACTGAGAACTATCCATCTGCTGCACATGAGGAAAAGATTGCACGTGTTTGGGTGAATGAGGTGAGCCAACAGTGACTTTTAGGTTGATTAATTGGTTAGATGAATACATAGTGAATCACTGTTAGCTTAATGAGTTACTACTTTGTAATACATTGAATGATTTTTGCAATGTTAGTATCTGATTTTTAACATCTTTTTTTACCAGGCATCTGACAGAATCCAGCTCAACCTCACAGCTGTCAAATCCAACATCTCCCAGAAGAACTTTGCTGACCTTGAAGCTATTGCAAAGGAGTTGTGCGAACATGGTGGCATTGTTGCAGAGAGGCCCCTGGGCATGTAAGGGAGGCAGGAGATTATTGATGCTCAACAAACAATTGCCTTCACATGTTAAAATACAATTTTCCTATGAAAGAATAACGAGTAGCTGTAGAAGGTGGATTATGCGATGGAGTACTATCATTTCTTTATTAATTTTTTTTAAATGGAGAAAATAGGAATGGTAAAGATAAATGCTGAGATACAATAGTTGGAGAGAGATATGCTTTAAAGTTCGTTAGTCCATAGAACATGATTAAATCCGGTGCAGTTTCTGTGATTAACTCACAGTAGACTATTTAAGCAATTATTATATGAAATATCATTATCATTATTATTTTATTTTATATTATTTTTATTTTTTTATTTATTTATTATTATTATTTTTTTTTTTCCATTTCATGTTCTATTTTTTGTAATAATACACATCAGAAACATAAAGCCAAGTAAATTTTGTAGCTCTTGGCCAGAATCTGACCAGTGTTTATACCAATGTTTATAGTGAATGTTGTAAAACTGAATTTTGGTGGAGTACAAAATAACTATTGGTTGTAAAAATGGAATTCAAGTCAGATATATGCCTGAATTGAAGTGATATACAAGGAATGTTATCGTAGAATATTTTGTTACTAATTGCCTTCCTGAGATTAATCTCATGTTATTGTTGGGTTCTGGTTATCAGAGCTTCATTTTTATGGTGTTTGGGAGAGAAAATCTGCCTAAATTGAAGGGGGAAAAATGGTAATTTCATAATAAAAAAGACAAAAAAATAAATTGTGGCTCAGAAAAAACAAAGAAACCGAATTTCTCTCAACTAATTTTTTCTCTAGAATATATACATTCTGATCATTGATATTACTTCATTTCATCCTTAAAATTGAGACTTGCAATAGAATTTTCTTTATTAATGATTTTATTGTTTAAAAAATGAGAGAGGCAAAAACACCAACCCATCACATTATGTTAGTGAAGGTGTTGAAACCATGTTGTTTTTATGACTTATTAAGACTCTTATAATTATGTTCGTCAAAAATTGTCATACTCTTAGCAATATTTTGAGTCGCACTTTTAGGCGTATTTGCCGGCTCTTTCCCCGGCTTTCAGGGATTACTTTTCCCAGTTATGTTCATTGCCAATACAATGCAATTTAGACTAAGGTAACAGATTTAGCTAATATATGAATAATGTATATATAAAAATGCCTGTTAATAACACTGATTTACAAAGGTTTCTCGTCCAGATCCTACCCTACTGAACATATTGTATTTTTTAGACTAATAAATTTATCCCAATCTTTTTTCTGCCTATTTCTTATATACCTTTCAGGCTTGCTTGGAAAAGAAAAGAAAAAATGCTGCAGTAATTAAATGTTTAGTATATGGGTATTTGTTACCGAGGGCGTTGCACCCTCTTGAGACGAACTCCCAAAGCCAGAATATGCGAACCAAAAAACGAAACCTAACCTTTCCTACCTTCTATATATTTCCTAAACAGGGGGCAACTCCCCTTCATGAGCCCTTCGTGCTATCTTACAGAAAACCCAACATTCAAGAACTCTGGCTGTGTATATGAAACCACTGCAGCTGTACCTATGTAATAATTAATCTATTTTTTATGCTCTATTAGGTGACAAGTGTCCATCTCCCTCAACCTGCATCGCTGTCGGTAACATTAACCAAGAATAACATCAGGAATTAAGAAAATCGTCCGCGACAAATGCCACGCTTAGAATACAGCCTCATCCTAACCACCACAGAAATGTTAAACCTTCCCACCAGTCTATAAGTATACTTATATAGACCTTGTCTGTGGGTACGTAGGTCATTGGCACTCAAACTTATTTCATTGCTTCAACTGTCATCCAACACACCCAACTATGTATTCGTTAATTGTTAGACGTATACTTGCTGGGTCCCACATCGATTTAAATATAGCGTATATAGTATTTTTATGAATGAGGCGGAACCCTTGGTTGTTTGTAAGAAAGATTGGTAGAATGTAAATGACCAACAAGTGTATTAATATCTATTTTTTGAAACTACGTAAGCCATTTTATCTTTCATTTTCTCCACGCAAGTGATAAAACATGTAGCGGCTATCGTTGACTTTGTAGTGGGATTATTTTTTTAATGCGATTTCCAGGAATCATTTGTTTATCCAAGTGGCAACACTTATGAAATTAAGGCGGCATTTCCCCCTTCTTTCAGCACAGCAAGTATCAATTACAGCTGCATATTTCTTGAAACCTGAAAACGCTTTGTGCTTAAATACCTATGTATGGCAGCGGTATCGAATCAAAATCTTCAAAATCGCCGATACCTTTGTAAATGGGTCTCGTAGCTGCGCCTTCCAGCAGCGGCTAATCGAACTAATGAAGTGAGTTACTTTTTCATCAGAACCAAACACCAAATCACTAATTCAAAAAAAAAAAAAAAAAAAAAAAAAAAAAAAAAAATCCATTTTAGAACATTAAATGAACGCAGTAGGGCTACAATTATATATATATATATATATATATATATATATATATATATATATATATATAGTGTGTGTGTGTGTGTGTGTGTGTGTGTGTGTGTGTGTGTGTGTGTGTGTGTGTGTGTGTGTGTGTGTGTGTGTGTGTGTGTGCGTGCGCGCGAGCGCGTGTGTAGAAATACGAAGTCAATAGTTTGTGATTAGTTATGCAACAGTATTTATAATTATTTTCGATTAATCTGAACATAGTTTTCGCCATTATTATTCCATAAGTCGCAACGTTTCTCTATGGAGTCGCATTAAATCAGCTGAGCGAGAAAATACTCGTTTGCTTGTTTCTGCACAACTACTAGCAGAGTGGTTCCATGGAGGGTGAAAAAAAAAATTAAATACTTATTCCAAATATATGTGCTGTATGATTGATATTTGATGTCGAAAGAAAAAACTTGCTCATTCTGACAGAACAGGAATTTAATCTTGATCTCTACTTTCATGTCACGTATGCAATTTATGTTTTCCTTGTATTTGTCGGTGCATGTCAAAGCTTTGATACTTTATCTAGATATGTTAACGATAGCAATACTAATGATCTAAACGCTCGTTTTTTCCCCCTACCAGGAACATGAGTAGTTTGAAGAGTGAGGAATCTAGAACATAAAAAACACGAAATCGTATATTCGATACTTATAATGATAATGAATCTTCCTGAATATGTCCGATGGTGTATGACGTCATAATGGCATAAGGGAAATCCCAGATGAAAACAAGGCTGCCAAGCTGGCACCTTTTTTCCCCAAGACGGATGCAAGGCAAGCTAAAATTGCAAATAGAGGCCGCATCATTTGGGATGAGGGATAGCAATTTCTCTCCCAGTGAAATAACTAGAAAGCCGGATATCTCCCGCTCGATAGTATACAGGTGAACAATGTGCGAGGAGGAGGGCACCCTGAACAACGGCCCTCGTTCCCGGTTGCCTCTTCACCAACGCAACCTACAGCTCCCGCCAACAAGCTGCACGGTAAAGAAAACAACTACATGGGATTCACCACTGTACGTAATCAAAGGAAGGTTGAAAAAAAAGGCATCGCCTCCAGTTCGCCCAGCAGTGTGTGGAGAGCGCACGGGAAGCTCCATTGCTGGATTAAAGATAAACAAGTGTAAATATCATGAACTTTTTTTCAGTTCATAGATTAATTCAGTTTTGGTATAGTTATATGTTTATACATGATATTACCCTATACGCCATGTATGATGCTATGATTCTCTATCATTATTTACTTCTCAGATGTGAAGACGAAATATCTCTGAAACGGCGGGGTTCGCCATGTGACCTGTAATACGTGGGGAGTGGATTTTCATGCGTGTTGGTGAACTCGCCGGAGATTCAATTTAGACAAATATTAGAAAACTGTTAGAAGAAATATTCCTCCCAACAGTACGCTGCTATGCATTGGCCGTTCTCAGAAACAATCATATTCGTGCATGATAAACTGCCCAAATACACACGTCAATGGCAGTTACGAAGTGATTCGGTGACCAAAACCACATGGAAGGCAGATGACTCAAACCCGATGAAAAATGTTTGGGCGAATATTCTCGGTATTTGGGAAACGGCTAATGAAAGAACCTCCCAATAGGTAATAGATCATAGTAAAGGGGGATGGATAGTACTCAGGAATAAACCGAGACCTCACATAAGCACGTCATCTGTCTCGGGGATTAGACAAGGTTTTGATTAACTATACATTATTCTTATTATAAGTATAGCTGTCCCAAGTATTGGTCATTCTCTTGTACAATTATTACCGTTTTTTTTTTTTTTTTTTTACAAATAAACCGATGGTAAAAATATCTTTGAAATTAATAAGCAACATACCAATTAGTCGATTCATTGAAGCTCCTGGTAAAAAAAAAATAATAAAATAAAAATAAAATAAAATAATATTTATTATTATAATAATAAATGAATAAATGTATATATGTACTTATATATATTCCATATATGCTTTTTCTGTCAACCACATGCTATATTTTGCATGAGAAGGGATTCAAATGGTGTTTGATTCTAAATAAAATGTTAAACAACTTCAGTTCCTCAGCACATACGCACATACACACAATCATTCATGTATTCACTGCAGCCTGTTTTGCTTTCATTCAATGGTACATTATATTTCCTGTTTACTGAATCAATGTTTGGTTCTGACGAAAAGAAAACAAGTAATTTTATTAATAAAAAAATATATCACCATGATCTTTAAAACTTTGATTTTGTGACAAAACACAAGTATGCCTTTTTTATTTTTATCTACACCTACACATATTATACAAGGAAGTACACTGACAAGAAGAAGGATATAAACACTGAATAAATTATAGATAAAAATATAGCGCAAGATGACCGCAGGCTGATCTTTCGTCAGGTGAACACTCCGTCGCAATCTCGTCCACAACAGTGGACGAGAAGGTAGGCACCTACGCTGTTCCTTGTGCCTCTTGTGATAAACAATACTTTGGCGAGTCTCATTAAGCGTCTGTCTCAACATAAGTACTCTGTATCCAGGGGACACAACAACAACGCCCTCTTTTGCCTACAGTGGGACACAGGCCATCAGATGGAATGGTCAGTGGCGCGAATTGTCTTTCCTTCCGCTAATGTCCACGCCCGCATATTGGTGCAATCCTTAATAAAGCTACTGCCTAATTTCAACTTGAACAGCGGCTTTTTCCCTGCCAATAGTCTCCTCGCTTCCCACATCCTCCGCCTTCTCCCTTATGCCGGCCACCCTGGCAATAGTCCGCCCGATCATCCGACCTGACCTGACCTCCCTTTGCTTCTATTCGTCTGTCCTCCCCTGCCCCGTGTTACCTAGTCGCTTCTCCTCTCTCGCTTTTATACACCCTCCTCTCCCTTTCCTATTCAGACCTGTAGATGGAATCCAGCTCGATTTCCAAACTAGTTTCACTTTCAATAAATCTAGTGGGTTTCTCTACCATAGTATCAACACGGAAGTGTTTTACCATTCTTCTTAGACTCTATATTCACCCTCTTTGGAACCCCCCAGCTAGAAGTTGCTCGAGTTGAAACATGCAAACGTGTATTTTCTTATTGTTCGAATGTGGATGCGACTCCTCGGAGAAACGCCACGATTCTGATACAACAATAACGAAAACGTTTTGTTAGTCATCAAGTATTGGCTTCGTATTTCTATAGACGCTGCACACGCGCACTCACACACACACACACACACACACACACACACACACACACACACACACACACACACACACACACACACACACACACACACACACACACACACACACACACACACACACAAAGATAAAGCATCTATATATTAATTGTAGCCCTCCTGTGGTTTTGCGTTCAAATAATGTTCTATAATGATGTATAAAGAATGAAGCGTTTTCATATTTCAAGAAATATGCAGCTATAATCGAAAATTGTGTTGAAAGAATGGGGAAATGCCGCCTCTCCTCTGTCGGTGTTGCCATTTCGATAAACAAACAATTCCAGGAAATCGCATTTAAAAAAAATATCCAACTATAAAGTCAACGATGACTGCATGTTTTGTTATTACTTGTTTAAAGGAAACGAAAGAGCAAATGGATTTCGTAGTTTCCAGAAATTGATACTGTTACACTTACTGGTCATTTTACCAATTACACTGTTACAAACAACCTAGGGTTTCGCCTCATTTATACTACTACTACTACTACTACTACTACTAATAATAATAATAATAATAATACGCTATGTTTACACTGAAGTACACAAGTGGGACCCAGCAAGTGTACTGGGATATAATTCCGCAAATGCACATTCGTGATCTGTAATCACGTATACGTTCTAATTTACTAGAAATAGTTTTACATTCATGTCACAGCGCATACGCAACCATTTACCGGCAAATGCGAGTTTTACTGTCACTACTCATTGTGCTGCTCGGAAGCAAAGATTGTTGACAGTGCTACTTTGTGTTTAAGAATTCCTTTATAAAAAAAAATCAGTGAAAAGGGACTACAAATGAAATTGTCATAATCTCTGGGTTAACACTAAATTCAGTGGTGTATAATAACCGTTTTCCAGCAGCACATACTCGACGGAAATCAGAGGTTCGTCGCCTTCCGAACCACCCAAGCACGCCATTGCCCCCCGCC
>NC_051387.1:6461122-6466122 GCF_015228065.2 Penaeus monodon | reverse complement strand
TATATTAATAAATATATAATATATATAATATAAATATATATAGATATAATATTTAAAATAAAATAATTTAAATAATATATATAATATATATATATAGATTATATAAAAATTATATAATATAATAAAATAACAGTAATATATAATGTATATATATATACATAATATATATAAAGTATATAAAAAAATATATATAATAGATATAAAATATATATATATTATATACATATACATTATATATATAATATATATATAAATATATATATAAAATATAATATATATATATATATTTTATATATATATATATATAATGTAAAATGTTATATATATATATATATATAATATTTTATAAATATATATATATATATATATATATTATATATATAATATATTATATATATATATCTTCTTTTAACGGTAGGTTCATGTCTGAGCCGCCGTGGTGACAGCATGATACTTAATTGTAGTTTTCATGTTTGGGGATGCTCTTGGGAGGAGTACGTGGTAGGGTCCCAGTTCCTTTCCAGGGAGAGTGCCGGTGTTACCTTTTTAGGTAATCATTCTCTCTTATTTATCTGGGCTTGGGACCAGCACTGACTTGGGCGGGCTTGGCACCCAGTGGCTAGGTAGGCAACGAGGTGAATTTCCCTTGCCCAAGGGAAAAACGCGCCAGCCGGTAACTCGAACCCTCGAACTCAGATTGCCGTCGTGACAGTCTTGAGTCCGATGCTCTAATCATTCGACCACCGCGGCCCACACATTATATAATATATATATATAATATATATATAATATATATATAATATTATATATATATGTGTGTGTGTGTGTATATATATATATTAATATATATATATAATATATATATATATATATATAATAAAGTAATGTAATATATAATATATATATAGTGTAGATGTGATAAATATTATATATATATATATATATATACATTATAATAGTGTGATAAAATATATATATATATATAGTATAATTTTATATATATAAAATATTTTTATATATATATGTATATATATTATATAATATATATATATATATAAAATAAAATATATTATATATATATAAAATATAATGTATCTGGGATATGTAAAATATATATATTTTATTTGATATAGATATATTTTTATTATAATTATTATATTTGTTAATGTATTATATAAGTATATATATATTATATATATATTTATTAGTATAAAATATATAATATATCTAATATATATAATTATTATATATATATATTTATATTATGTGTGTGTGTGTAAGACTTCTATACACGTGTTTATTCACGCGTTAGTCCGCGTCATTTGTGTCTGTAACAATGGCACACATAAAAGTATATTGCTAATCTATTAGAATTGTAACTCTATCATCATTATTGATATTATTGTTGCTCTAATTCTTCTTCTTCTTCTGTTGCTCTAATCATTCTTCTTCTGATTTAGGTCTCATCTCTCTTTCTCCTTTGTTCTATTTGTTCGTTTTTTTCCTTCGTTTTATCTATTTTTCTTATCTTTTTCTCTCTTTTTTTAAATTACTTCCTCCCCCCTTCCTCTCTAGGAAGAGAGAGAGAGAGAGAGAGAGAGAGAGAGAGAGAGAGAGAGAGAGAGAGAGAAGAGAGAGAAAGAGAAAGAAAGAGAGAGAGCGAGAGAGAGAAGGACAGACTGAAAAAGGTACGAATGAAAGACGCAAAGGGACACAAAAGAACTTGCACAACATTCAGCCAATCAAAAACTTCGGACTCAGCTTTTCTGCGAGCTGATTGGCTGACGAAAAGCTCAGCTGGAGAGTCCGCGAAAGGAAGGGGAGGGGGGGGCGTAGGGGGAGGGAAGAGGACGAAAGAGAAGGTAGAGGAATAGAGAGAGGAATGGAGAAAAGAGCAAGATGGAAAGAGGGAGGCAGGGGAGGAACAGAGATAAAGAAGGAATGGAAAGAGGGAGGAAGAGGAGAATAGAGAGAAGAAAAGAGAGAGAAAGCAGAGAAATAACTGAAAGAGGAAGGAAGAAGCGGAATAGTGAGAATGGAGAGATAAGTGAAAGAATTGATAAAGGAGAGAAGAGGAGAGAAAAAATGAAAAGAGAAAAAGAAAAGAGAGAAAGAATGGAAAGAGGAAGGAAGAGGAAGAGAACGGAAAGAGGAAGAGGAGGAACAGAGAGAAGGAAGGAGAGAAAAACAGAGAATTGATGAAAAGAGGAAGAAAGAGAGGAGAGCAGAGAAAGAATGGAAAAAAGAAAGAAGCGGAGGAAGAGGAGAAGAAGGACGGAAAAGAAGAGAAAGATAGATAGAGATAGAGAAAATAAAGAGGGAAGAGCAAAGAAAATAAAGGGAAGTGAAGACGAAGAGGAACAGAAGTAGAGAAAACAAATAAAGTAGGAACAGAAGTAGAAACAAAGGGAGAGAAAACCAAAAGGGATATAGCAGAGGGAAGAAAAAAACACAAAAACAGAGACAAAAAAGAAAAGGAGAGAAAAGATAGACAAAAAAAGGGTGAAAGTCTACTTAAAATCATAAAAAGCAGAGAGAGAGAGAGAGAGAGAGAGAGAGAGAGAGAGAGAGAGAGAGAGGAGAGAGAGAGAGAGAGAGAGAGAAAGGTGTAAAAGAGAGAAAAGAAGACGTGTGGGGGGGGGGGGGGGAGCGACGCGGGGGAGAGTAGCTCGTGTTCCCGACAGAGGTAAAAGACATGCAATTTTCTCTCCGATATTTCTAATGAACTCCACCGTATTCTCGTGCGAGTTCCCCGGAGAGACTTTGTCGTTGCTCGTTCATTACTCCTGACAAAGAATCACTCAAATACGCGCGCGTGGAGGGGGAGGAAGAGAGAGGGGGTAAAAGGGGGGAAGAGAGAGAGCGGGGGAGAAATGGGAGGAGGAAAGAGAGAGGGAGGAGGTAGAGGGAATAGGGCGGGGGGGGGGGGTCTATTAATGATTTTCCTTGACTCACTTCCGCTTATCCTAGGATTTCCAGTCCGTAAGTCATAACATGTTTTCTGTTACAGCGGTGAAGGTTCAGTAAGGCGTGGAAATGGAACCAGTGGAGTATCGAGCAGTGATCAGGTCTTTATACTTGAATGGCCGCATATCACAAGAGACCTTCGATGAAATGAAAGCAAGTTACGGGGAGGATGCCCCATCGTATGACGCCGTTAAACATTGGTATCGCTAATTCAGGTGTGATTGGAGAACTGTGGAAGCGGCTCCTATACCAGGGTGTCCCCATTCTGCCAGTGGTGAGGATACCACCCATCAAGTGGAGACTGCCAATTTGGAAGATCGTCGTATTACTGTTTGTCGGCTAACCCTAGTTGTCAAAATTAGTGTTGAGTCTGAGGACAAACTCGTTCATGACCGTCTTCATATGCAAAAGTTCTCTGCTCGATGGGTTCCCAAGCCACGCACACCTTTCCAGAAGCAGGAACGAGTCCATTGTTCCAAGGCTCTTTTAGCCATGTGCCTAGAAAACCAGGAGGACTTTTTTCACAGACTAATTACGCAAGTCCATCAGTATGCTCTAGAAACTAAGGCCCAGTCAAAACAATGGAAGCACTTGAACCCACCATCCTTCAAAAAGGCACGTGTCATAGACTCAGCAGGGAAGGTCATGCTCACAGTCTTTTGGGACCAGAATGAAGTAGTAATGATGGATTTCCTGACAAAAGGTACTACAATTACAGTAGCTTACTACGCTGCACTGCCACGGAAATTGCAGGAGGCTAACAAAACCACGAGGCGTGGAATGTTGACCAAAACTGTCCGCCTCCTACAAGACAACGCCCTGTTCATAACTCTCATATTGCCCAGATGAAAGCGCGGCCTACGACATCTTTCCTCATTCTCCTTATTCTCCTGGCCTTGCATCATGTGATTTTCACCTCTTTCCGTCCATGGAGTAATTTTTAAAGGGCAAACATTTACAAGATGATAAAACACTAATTTCTAATGTCACTTCATGACTTAAAACGCCACCTACAGACGTCTATAATTCCCGCTGTGCCAGAAAACATGTTACGAGGCAAGGGCAGGGAATCATCAACACATGCCCTACAGAGATGTGTTTCATTATGCATGTGAAATTTCAGCCTCTTAGGATAAGTGGAAATGGGCCAGGGGAAATCTTTAATGAGCGCCCCTCGTGTGTGTGTGTGTGTGTGTGTGTGTGTGTGTGTGTGTGTGTGTGTGTGTGTGTGTGTGTGTGTGTGTGTGTGTGTGTGTGTGCGCGCGCTTACACACACACACACACACACACACACACACACCACACACACATACATATATATATATATATATATATATATATATATATATATATATATATATATATATATAGAGAGAGAGAGAGAGAGAGAGAGAGAGAGAGAGAGAGAGAGAGAGAAAGAAAGAAAGAAACGCGTGCGTGCGTGCGTGCGCTTACACACACACACACACACACACACACACACACACACACACACACCACACACACACACATATATATATATAAAATATATATATATATATATATATATATATATATATATTTTATATATATATATATATATAATATATATGTACACACACACACACACACACACACACACACACACACACACACATACACACACACACACAACACACACCCCACACACACACACACACATATATATATAAAATATATAATATATATATATATATATATATACATATATATATATTATATAATATATATATATAATATATATATATATATATATATATATATATATATATATGTATACACACACACACCACACACCACACCACACACACACCACACATATATATATATATATATATATATATATATATATATATATATATATATATATAGAGAGAGAGAGAGAGAGAGAGAGAGAGAGAGAGAGAGAGAGAGAGAGAGAGAGAAAGAAAGAAAGAAAGAAAGAAAGAAAGAAAGAAAGAAAGACCTCCTCCAACAAGGGTTTCGACTTCTGTGTCCGTCTTCTTTGCTTCCTA
>NC_051387.1:6443622-6456122 GCF_015228065.2 Penaeus monodon | reverse complement strand
GAGAACGAGAGAAAGAGAGCGAAAGAGAGAAAGAGAAAGAGAGAGAATCAATCAACAACAAAGCCAAATAAAGACAGACATGCAGACAGAGAAAGAGAGAGAGAGACACACACAAAGGGAGAATTAGAGTGATAGGACACAAAGAGAGGAAAGAGGCGAAAAGAGGAAGAGGGGGAGGTGGGGAGAGCTCGTGTTGTGACAATAAATTGGTTTACACTCACGTGGTTAGTCAATAAACTTCCGAGGTTCGGCCCTGTTTTCAGAGAGAGAGAGAAAAGGGTATCGAGCGGTGTTTTGTCTCTTATTTGTGTTATTTGTGTTATTCGATCATGCTCTTTTTTTTTGTTTCGTTGTCTGCATGACATTCTTTCTTTACACTGCATTTACCTTTTTTGCGTTTTGCTTTATCTCCCTCATATTTTCTGGTTTATATCTTTATTATTGGGGATCCATTGTTATCATTTCCATGTATATAAAATATATATATATATAATATTTATATATATATATAATTTTAAAATATAATTTTATATATATAAAATATATATATTTTATATAAAATATGCATATGTACATAGATAGATAGATAGATAGATAGATAGATTTCACATATATGTACATGTGTATGCATATACATTTATTTAGTTTTTAAAAAATATTTTAAAACATACAATTTTTATAATGGAATAATATATATAATAAATTAAAAATATATATAAAATAATATTAATATATTAAAATATTATAATTTTTTTTGCATATGTACATAGAAGATAGTTAAAATAGAAGATGATGCACATATATGTAATGGGTAGGGAATAAAATTATTTTAGTTTTTTTTATTTAAAAATTTAAAAAATATATATAAAAAAAATATATTATATAAAAAAATCTATAATATAAAAAATAAAAAATATATATATTTTTTGATATTATTATATATAATAGTAATATATATTATTATTAAAGTTAAAAATAATATATATAATAATAAAAATATAATATATATAATCAAATAGATATAATATATAAAATATATAATATAATATTTGTATATATAATTTTATATATATATATAATAATATATATATATATATATATATATATAATATGTTATCTATATATATATATATATATATATATATATATATATAATAGATAGATAGATAGATAGATAGATAGATAGATAGATATAGATATAGATATAGATATAGATATATATGTTATATATAATATATATATATTATATATATATATTATATATATATATAATATAATAATATTTTGAATATATACATATATATATTTTACTATAATATCATATTATATTATATTATATTATATTATTTATATATATAATATAAAATATATATATAATACATATATATATATATATATTATATATATATAATATATATATAAAAAATATATATATATGTGTGTGTGTGTGTGTGATGTGTGTGGTTGTGGTGTGTGGGTGTGTGGTGTGTGTGTGTGTGTGTTGTGTGTGTGTGTGTGTTTGTATGTATGTATGTATGTATGTATGTATTTTGTTTAAGTATGTTATATTATATAATATATATAATATAAAATATATTATATATATATTTATATATATACATATATATATAAAGGAGAGAGAGAGAGAGAGGAGAGAGAGAGAGAGAGAGAGAGAGGAGAGAGAGAGAGAGAGAGAGAGAGAGAGAAAGAGAGAGAGAAAGCGAGAGCGAGACAGACAGAGACAAAGACAGAGACAGAGACAGAGACAGCGACAGAAACAGATAGAGAGAGAGAGAGAGAAACGAGAAAGAGAAAGAAGGCATAAAAGAAAGAAGAAAATGTGTTGCCAGACATTTACATTCACAAGAAGCCTGGTTACCACTTTTTCCTTGCCATCGCCCTCGTGAAATTTATTGCAGGTGGGAAAAATACACATGCATGACAACGCTGGTCGGACGTTTTCATGAAATAGTATATGTGCGTGTGTATGTTCATTTATATGTGCGTGCGTATGTATATACAGTTTATCCAGGAGTGTATACGTATGTGTGTGTGTGTGTGTGTGTGTGTGTGTGTGTGTGTGTGTGTGTGTGTGTGAGTACGTGCGTGCGTGCGTGTGCGTGTGTGTGTGTGTGTATTTTTCTGTTTGTGTGCGCGTATGCATGTACATATATAGTCTTAGGAAAAAAAAACAAAAGTTCGAAAAGACAAGGAAACCGAGACGACCCAAAGACCCTTCGAAGCCCATCTTGCACAGATCTTCAGCCGATTGTGTTGAGACGAAAGTGGAGGAGGAGGAGGAGGAGGAAGAGGGAGGAGGAGGGAGGAGGGAAGAGGTAGGAGGAGGAGGAGGAGGAGGAGGAGGGAGGAGGAGGGAAGAGGTAGGAGGAGGAGGAGGAGAGGAGGAGGGAGGAGGAGGAGGGAGGAGGAGGAGGAGGAGGAGGAGGAGGGAAGAGGGGAAGGGGGAGGAGGAGGAAGGGGGAGGAGGAGGAGGGAGGAGGAGGAGGGAGGGAGGAGGAGGAGGGAGGAGGAGGGAGGGAGGAGGGAGGGAGGGGGGGAGGAGGAGAGGAGGAGAGGAGGAGGAGGAGGAGGAGAAGGAGAGGGGTACGGAGAAGGAGAGGAAAAGGAAGACGAGTTAATGAAGAGGCAGGGGAAAGAAGAGAAAGGAACGGGAAAGGGGGAAAACAAGAGGAAATTGAAAGAAGGAAGGAAGAAAAAGGGAATCGAAAAAATAAGAGCTAAAATTGAGCAGAACGAAGAGAAGCAGACGAAGAAAAATAAAAGAAGAAAAGAAAAAAGAGGAAGACAAGACAAGAAAAAATGAGTCTAGGAGATAGAAACAAAGAGATGAACATAGCGTAAGAGAGAACACGGGGGGAGGAGGAGGATAAGAAAAATAGCCACTTGGTCCTTGGGGTCTTCGGAAACGGTTTACTTCCCTGTGCTGAGGGAGACAAGGTGATCTGTCCGGAAAGAGGGAGGAGGAGGAGGGGGAGGGGGAGGGGGGAGGGGAAGGGGGAGGGAGGGAGGAGGGGGGAGGGAGGGAGGGAGGGGGAGGAGGGAGGAGGGAGGAGGGAGGGGAAGGGGGAGGGAGGGAGGGAAGGTGAACGGAGCGAAAAAGGGAGGAAGAGAGGATGGAGATGATGAGAAGTGAGAGGGGAAGGAAAGGGATAAAGATTAGATGATATGTAGTAATGATAAACATATATAATTCCTTCAGACCCATAAATTATAAAAAAAAGAAAAGAAAGTAAAATGGTGTAGACCACTGTTGCATTAAAAGATAAGTAAGAGGGGGCTTCAAATAGTTCGTGGAAAAAGTCCATAACTGAAAGTCATATGGAAGGATTTTGATTTCAATGCACCTGAACGTTCTTGTACCAACGTGTTATAACGTGTTCAAACATGAACCCTTAAACCCTTTTTACATCTTCAATCGATGGAAAAATGGTACCTGTCAATGATTTCCTTAAGTTTGGAAACAAAAAGAAGTTGGATGGGGCTAAGTCGGGGCTGTAAGGTGGATGTCGAAGGATTTCCCATCGAAATTCACGTAGGACAGTTCTTGTCTGCCGAGCGCCTTTTTTCTGAGATTTTATTTGACAATTTTCTCAAAACGCAATCATAATCATCAATAAGGGTATGCTCATGTTTGAGCAGTCATGGACCTCTCCACCATCCTTCGCCACTCAACTCGATCTTGCGCTTTTCTTTCCACTTGTACCATCGACAGCCCGCAAATATCTTTGATGTTGTCGCTCAGTCTTGTCTTCGGTTTCCTATCATCATCCCTGTCAGCAAGTTTTTCTCAATACTTTTACTTTTCATCACATGAACAATAAACTTTAGTTTCCTTTTGTTCAAGATGCCCAACAGCCGGTCTTTACAATTTATTTTTCTCAGCACTTCATCATTTGTTTTCTTTTCTGTCCAGTTAATACATAGCACTCGTCTGTAACACCACATTTCAAAACTATTGACCTTAAGCAGATGTAATTGTTTTCTTGCTCTCGAGGAAGTCAACCAGCAAAATCCCCTCTGCATCCCAGAAGACAGTGGCCATGACCTTTCCTTTGAATGCTCAGATTTTGCTTTGGCTGGTCCAATTCCACCCCTGGCCAGCCACTGCTTTGATTGAATTTGTCCTAGGGATCATACTGGTAGAGCCATGATTCATCCCGTCATAATTCTCTGCAGAAAAGCTTCAGAGACCTCATCTACCCTTATTTGCTGCTGATCTGGGCGCAACAGCCTTGGGACCCATCGAGCGGAAAGCTTGCTTAGCCCCAAACTCTCCACCAAAAATTGTGTGCGCAGAACCCACAGTGATATTGATTGTGTCTACTAGTGTTTCGGTGGTTATTCGTCTATCCTTTTCAATCGTGTCGTGTACAGCATCAATGTTTTCTTCAAAAACTGACCTTGATGGCCTGCTACTGCGGGGCATCTTCAATTTCGTTTCTTCCACTTCTGAACCGACTTAATCATCTGTAGGTTGTTGATTTCTTTGGGGCATTGTCACCATAAACTTGCTCCAGAGCGTCAATGTTTTGTTTATTCTCCCAAACGAGTTTCACCATGAATTTAATGTTTTGGTGGATTCCATGTTTTTTTTTAATGATACCCAACTTCCAACTGGCAGCGCTGCGTTATTACCTGCATTTAAGGGTTCATGTATGAACACGTTATAACACGAATGTTCAGGAGCATTGATATCAAAATCCTTCCATATGATTTTTAGTTTTGGGCTTTTTCCACGAACTTTTTGAAGCCCCCTCGTATATAAATGAAAAAAAATTCGTCTGACTTATTTTACAGGAACGAACACACACACACACACACACACACAACACACACACACACACACACACACACACACACACACACACACACACGCACACGCACACACGCACACGCACACGCACACGCACACGCACACGCACACACACACACACACACACACACACACACACACACACACATGTATAAAGTAGAAGTGCCCTTTAATGCGAATATCTACCGGCACGTACGTTTCTGTATGTGCGTACGTGAATCTGTAACGCACAGCGAGTACAGCGAGTACGTACAAGGATGACCTTACATGTTAAAACAATCCCCGGCTCGTCCGTGCTCATCACCATCCATTTAGTCTTCGCCCCACGCCCCCTCACTCGCCCCCTCCCCACGCCCCCGCCCCACGCCCCCTCCCCACGCCCCCTCACTCGCCCCCTCACTCGCCCCCTCCCCACGCCACCGCCCCACGCCCCCTCCCCACGCCCCCTCACTCGCCCCCTCCCCACACCCCCGCCCCCCCGCCCCCTCCCCACCCCCCCCCCCACGCCCCCGCCCCACGCCCCCTCCCCGCGCCCCCGCCCCACGCCCCCTCCCCACGCCCCCGCCCCACGCCCCCGCCCCACGCCCCCCCCCCGCCCCTCCCCACGCCCCCCCCACGCCCCGCCCACGCCCCCTCCCCAGCGCCCCCTCACTAGCCCCCTCCCCACGCCCCCGCCCCACGCCCCCGCCCACGCCCCCGCCCCACGCCCCCGCCCACGCCCCCTTTCCCCCCGCCCCCTCACTCGCACCCTCCCCCACGCCCCCGCCCCCCCCCCTCCCCCCGCCCCCCCCCCACGCCCCCTCACTCGCCCCCTCCCCACGCCCCCCGCCCCACCCCCCCCCCCCCTCCCCCACGCCCCCCTCACCCGCCCCCCCCCACGCCCCCGCCCCCCCCCCGCCCCACCCCCCTCATCCCCCCACCCCGTCCCCCCCGCCCCCCCCACGCCCCCTCCCCACCCCCCCCCTCACTCGCCCCGCCAAATACCCCATCCCCCCGCCCTTCCCTCCCCCTCCCCCCAACTCTCCGCCCCCCCCCCCTCCCACTCCCCCTCCCCACGCCCCCCCCTCCCCACCCCCCCCGCCCACCGCCCTCCCCACCGCCCACATACCGCCATCCCCCGCCAATTGCCTCCCCACCCCCAACTCCCCCGGGCCCCCTGCCATCCGCCCACTCGCCCATCCCGTCCCCACCGCCCCCTCCCAACCGCCATCCCCCCACCGCCCATCCGCCCACTCGCCCATCCGCCCCTCCACCCCCCCCACTCTCACCGCCTCCTCACCCCCCACTCGTCCATCCTGCCCCCGCCCCCCCCCAACCCACTCGCCCCGCCCCCGCCATCCGCCCCCCTCCCCCCCCGCCGTCCCCACCGCCCACTCCCCACCGCCCCCTCGCCCATCCGCCGTCCCCACCGCCCCCTCCCACCGGCCCACTCCCCACCGCCTCCCCACCGCCCCTCCCCACCGCCCCTCCCCACCGCCCACTCGCCCACCCCGCCCACCGCCCATCCTCACCGCCCACTCGCCATCCGCCGTCCCCCGCCCACTCCCACCGCCCACTCGCCCATCCGCCTCCACCGCCCACTCCCCACCGCCCCCTCGCCCATCCGCCGTCCCACCGCCCATCCTCACCGCCCCCCTCCTCACCGCCCATCGCCCATCCGCCGTCCTCCCCACCGCCCCCTCGCCATCCGCGTCCCACCGCCCACTCCTCACCCCCACTCCCCCCGCCCCTCGCCCATCCCCCCTCCCCACCGCCACTCCTCACCCCCCACCCATCCTCACCGCCCACTCGCCCCTCCGCCGTCCCCACCGCCCACTCCCCACCGCCCCCTCGCCCATCCGCCGTCCCCACCGCCCACTCCCACCGCCCACTCCCCACCGCCCACTCGCCCATCCGCCGTCCCCACGCCACTCTCACCGCCCACTCCTCACCGCCCACTCGCCCATCCGCCGTCCCCACCGCCCACTCCCCACCGCCCACTCCCCACCCCCCCACCGCCCTCCGCCCCCCACCCCCCACTCCCACCGCCCGTCCCCACCGCCCCACTCGCCCACCCGCCGCACCCCCCACTCCTCACCGCCCACTCCTCACCGCCCATCCCACCCCCCCTCCCACCGCCCACTCCCCACCGCCCACTCGCCCAACCACCGTCCGCAGCGCCCACTCACCGCCCACTCCTCACCGCCCACTCCCCACCGCCCACTCTCCACCGCCCACTCCCCACCACCCACTCGCCCAACCACCGTCCGCAGCGCCACGAACGGGCTGTAACCGACCGATCCATCCTTGTCATATTGGGGCAGTGTGGAAACCTTCCTTATTTATCGTCCGGAAAACCTCTTTGGGAACGTGAGAGGGAGGGAGGGAGGGGGAGAGGGAGGAAGGGAGGGAGGGAGGAGAGGGAGGTGGAGGGGAGGGAGGGAGGGATGGGAGGAGGGAGGGAGGGAGGGAGGGAGGGAGGGAGGGAGGGAGGGTGGAAGGAGGAGGATGGAGGGGAGAGGGGAGGGAGGGTGAGAGGAGGGGAGGGAGAGAATGAGAGAGAGTGAGAGAGTGAGAGAATGAGAGAGTGAGAGAGTGAGAGAGTGAGAGAGCGAGAGATTGGGAGAGGGAGAGGGAAAGAAAGAGAGAGATAAAAGATAAAGGGATAAGAGGGAGATAAAAGATAGAAATAGAGAGAGAGAGAGAGAGGAAAGAGAGAGAGAGAGACGAGAGACAGAAGGGAGAAGGAGAGTGAGAGTAAGTGAACTGTGAAAAGAGCAAAGGGGAATAGGAAGAGGAAGAGGAAAAGATATATAGCTAGAGAGAGAGAGAAAGAAAGAGAGAGAGAGAGAAAGAAAGGAAAACAGAAGAGAAACAAGGAATTGGGAGGGATACTGATAAAAAATCGACAAGCTAGAGGGGTCGAGAATGATGCAAGAGAAAGAGAAAAATAAACACACAAAAAAACGAAGAGAAGAGATAGAAAGGGGAAGAATAAAGGTGTAAACGAATTTTAAATGAGACGAGAGAAAGAGGTAAATTACAAAAAAGAGAGATAAAGAGAAGATATGAATTAGAAAGGGGAGATAGAGTAAGGTATAATAAATAAGTCGTGGAAGGTCATTAAGATGAGAAGAGTTAGAATAAAGCGAGGGATTAAGAAAAAAAAAAAAGGACGAGAGAGAAAGTGAGACTTGAAAGCGAAAGAGGAAGAGAGAGAGAGATAATATTCTAATTTGACGATCACTGTTTTTTTATGCATGTTATGATACCGTATATTTCACAAACTTCCTCCTCCGTTTGTCTGTACGTTATGGGTTATCTTAACACCGTATCTTTAATATTTCCCACCTACGCCTGTCTGTTAATTTGTTTGTCTTTTTGTGTGTTTATTGCTATCTATCTCCCCTCTTTTATTTTTCTGTTTGTTTATCCCATTCCTTCTGTTCTCTCTACTTCTTGCTTTCCGTATATTTCGCTAGTTTGTCTTGAAAAAAAGGAGGAAAGAGAAGAGCAGAAAAGACCGTGGGATGTTGAGAAAGTAAGAGAAAGCAAGAAAGAGAGGTAAATATACAGAATGAACAAGAAAGAGAAAAATATATTCTAAAAATTTGGATTGGAAAGATGGCATGCATTCGTACATATGAACATTCGCAACACACACACACACACACACACACACACACACACACACCCGTACACTCACTCACTCACTCACTCACTCACTCACTCACTCACTCACTCACTCACTCACTCACTCACTCACTCTCACACACACACACACACACAGCTAAATACCCAAATGCCATCAGTGCACCGTGCACCGCCGCCCTCTCTCCTTTCCCCGAGAGAACAGCTGTTTCCTCGCTCTGAGTACCTACATTAAGCCAGTTGGATATTGGAGGAGATATTAGCAAGAGCGAGGAAGGGTGAGAGGGAGAGAGAGGAGGTTGGGAGAGGGAGAGGGATGGGAGTGAGGGAGGGAGGGAGAGGGATGAGGATGGGATGGGGCTGGGAGTAAGGGAGGGAGGGAGAGGGATGGGAGTGAAGAGAGGGGAGGGAGAGAGATGGGAGGAGAGGGAGAGGGATGGGAGTGAGGGAGGGAGGGAGAGGGATGGCAGTGAGGGAGGGAGGGAGAGGGATGGCAGTGAGGGAGGGAGGGAGAGGGATGGCAGTGAGGGAGGGAGGGAGAGGGATGGCAGTGAGGGAGGGAGGGAGAAAGATGGGGGGATGTGGGAGAGTTAGGGAGTGAGAGAGAGAGAGAGAGAGAGAGAGAGAGAGAGAGAGAGAGAGAGAGGAGAGAGAGAGAGAGAGAGAGAGAGAGAGAGAGAGAGAGAGAGAGGGGGGATAGGGAGATAAAGGAGAAAGGGAAGAGAAATGGGAGAGTGAAGGGATAAGGGAGGAAGATAGAGACAAAGAAAAAACAAAGAGAAAGAGAGAGAGGGAAGGGGGGCGTGAAGGAGAGAGAGAGAGAGAGAGAGAGAGAGAGAGAGAGAGAGAGAGAGAGAGAGAGTACAATAAATGAGAGGATCAGAAAGGAGGATTAGAAAGACGTAAGGAGAGAAAGAGGGTAGAGATCGAAGGCAATGGGAAAAACGGATAAGGGTGCAGAAGGGAAGGCTTAGTAAAACGATAGAGAAAGGGAGAGAAAAAATGACAGCGGCTATCAACAGAATATGAGAAAACGCATAAATGTCACACATATATGTATATACAAATGTATATATCCATCACTCTATCTGTGTCTCTGTCTGCCTATCTGTCTGTCTACCTATCTATCTATCTGTTTATCTATCTTTCTATCCATTTATCTATCTACCTATCTCTATCTATCTCTCTATTTATCTATCTATATCTATGAAGTAGCATAGCTGGGTTCGCGCCGGCCAGACCCTCTCAGCCTACCCATTTATGTGTACTGGCATTAGCTGCTGGGGTTAAATTCGGGCGCAAAGGAACTGACCAGCCTAATGCATGATCCCGCGGCTTAGTACAGACATGTCTCGATGTGTCCATTTGGATATAGCATCAACTTTGACTTTGTGTTGTGGACCTGTGTTTGTTTGTGTGTGTATGTATAGATAGGTGTGTGTGTGTGTGTGTGTGTGTGTGTGTGTGTGTGTGTGTGTGTGTGTGTGTGTGTGTGTGTGTGTGTGTGTGTGTGTGCGTCTGCGTGTGCGTCTGCATGTGCGTCTGCATGTGCGTCTGCATGTATGTGTGTGTGTGTGTGTGTGTGTGTGTGTGTGTGTGTGTGTGTGTGTAAGTGATTATGAGTATGTGTCTGTGTGCCTGCGTGTGTGTGTATGTATGCGAAGAAGAAAGAGAGAGAAAAAAAAAAAAACGGAAAAAGAAATATTCAAGATATCATTAAAAGGGAAGTTAATCAATATATAAGTAAACTGATGAGCAGACGCAAACACTCGCCCATAATAAGCAGGTATATAAAAACGGGAGAAAAAAAAATCAAAAGGAGTAACAGTCACAAAAGTCTTCATGGTTACTCTTCTACCCTCACCCCTCCCATACCCTCACCCCTCCCATACCCTCACCCCTCCCATACCCTCACCCCTCCCATACCCTCACCCCTCCCATACCCTCACCCCTCCCATACCCTCACCCCTCCCATACCCTCACCCTTCCCATACCCTCACCCCTTCCATACCCTCACCCCTCCCATACCCTCACCCCTTCCATACCCTCAACCCCTCCCATACCCTCACCCCTTCCATACCCTCACCCCTCCCATACCCTCACCCCTCCCATACCCTCACCCCTTCCATACCCTCACCCCTTCCATACCCTCACCCCTCCCATACCCTCACCCCTTCCATACCCTCACCCTCCCATACCCTCACCCCCCCATACCCTCACCCCTCCCATACCCCACCCTCCCATACCCTCACCCCTCCATACCCTCACCCCTTCCATACCCTCACCCCTACCATACCCTCCTCCACCCTCCCATACCCTTCTCCACCCTCCCATACCCTCCCCCACCCTCCCATACCCTCCCCCCTCCCATACCCCCACCCCTCCCATGTCAATTTGCCATTGAAACGAGGGGGGGGAGGTAAAAGATGAATGGATAGACACAGAAACAAAGAGAGAGAGAGAGAGGAGGGGGAGGGAGAGAGGGGGGAGGGAGAGAGGGATTAAGAGGGAGGGAAACAGACGAAAAAAGCTATAAAATGGAGGAGAAGAAACACGGAGACAAGCGTTAGAGAAAGAAGTGCTAAAAGTGCTAAAGTGCATATAGAGAAAAATAAAGACAGAATAGACATCTGCAGAGCCAAAAAAAGACAAAAAAACTAAAACCTAAAATAATAATAATAATAAATAAATAAATAAATTGACAGACAGACACGAACAGACAGACACAATGCACCTCCCCCCCTCCTCCCTCGTCCCCCTCCCCCAAACCATCCTGAGTGAGAGCCTTAAACGAGACAAGCGAAAGACCACCGCCAATATACAGACACAGCGAAGGAACCAGCAGCAGTAAAACGGCCAATAAATCCGTGAAAAGGGGAGCAGAAGGAGGGACCAGCTGTCGCCATCTGTCTCCCGCGGATGTCAAGCGCCAGCTGGCTAGAGTGTGGCCATCTGCCAGTTAATCAGACAGTCACTCGGGCACTTGATAAGGTAATTTCGTTGGCGGGCAGTCATGAGGAAATCATTGGCAGCAGCCGCTTGGGATTTGATGAATCAGTTTTGTAGATAAGAGGGCGAGAAAACCAGTTAATTTGTCAATAACTGGAGGATTTGGTGAAGCAGTTGTTGATTAGGTGGCGAGAGAACCAGTTAATTTGTCAATACCTGGAGGATTTGGTGAAGCAATTATTGATAAGGTGGCGAGAGAACCAGTTAATTATCCAGTTATTCGAGCGGTCAGTAAAAAAAAAATGTTGATAGGATAAAAAGGAAAGCCAGTTAATCAATCAGTCACTTGTCTCTCGCGAGGATTATTATATCATTATTTGAACTGCCGCTTTTCAAAATGATTTTCCATAAACGTGCGGTGCCTATATAAAATGAAACGCACCGCATGAAGAGAAACAAGTGATTTTTTCTTCTACTTTTCTTAATGTGCCTCTCCCTTGCTCGTTGTCAGGGGGGGGGGGGGGGCAGGAGATCGGCTCTGCCTTGGTTCTCGCTTCAACAAATTTTACATGGTCTTTTCTTCTCCTCCCTTCCTTTTCCTTCTCTTCTTCATCCCCTTCTTCTGTTCACGTGTCCTAATCGTCAACTCTTGTTTACCTTTTTCGCCACAGTACTTTATCATAGTGCTATATATATATACTTTGATGTCTAGCACTTTTTCTTTTTCTTTTTCTTTTACCATTAACCTTTTTCCTAATACTTGTTTTTTTCTATATCTTTTTTTACACGTTCCATAATGTCCGCTGTTGCATTACTTAGACAAGCAATGAACAGAAACTGCAGTTATTTTTCGTCAGTTTTTAGCTTTGCATATTATTAGTTATCGTATTTTTTATCACTTCAAACCATTCATTTCCTCACACGTGTTTTAGATCATTTGCTTCATCACTAAACATTATATTCCGTCTATACAACAGCCTTGATAATAGCCTCGTTCATTTTACAACAGCTGACAGAACTGTATGAAACGACACCTTTTGAAATCATGTACTTGGCATTAACACGATCGTTGTGCATCAGAGGCAAA
>NC_051387.1:6420292-6431022 GCF_015228065.2 Penaeus monodon | reverse complement strand
CTCCTCCCTCCAACCTCCCCTCCTCCCTCCAACCTCCCCTCCTCCCTCATTCCCTCCCAACTCAGCCCTTCCTGCTTGCCTCTCTCCCTTGCTCCCTCCCTCCATCCCATCTCAGTGTCCCCTCCCTGCTTCCCTTCCTCCCGCCCTCCTCCCTCCTTCATACCCCCCCCCTCCCTCCCTCCCTCCCTCCATATCTCTCCCAAGTCGTAAATTCCCCCAACGGGGAGTAGGGAAAAAAAAAACACGACGAAGGGCCTAAAAAAAAAAAGAACCCCCCCCCCCAAAAAAAAAAAAAGCACTTACGTCATAAATCTACCTTAGGCTCCACTACGTAACAAAATTAAGGGAAGCATGTATGTATTCCTTTATACACACACATGTGCGTATTTTCTATCAGTTTCCATTACGTGGTTGTAAGCCATCGACAGGGAAGAGGAGGGGGGGGGGTAATGGGGGTAATGGGGGGTTGGATAGGAAGGGGGAGGGGAAGGGAGGGGAAGGGATAGTGAATAAAGGAGAATGAGAGAAAAAAAAATATATAAATAAACTTTAGAATAGAAATTAAAATAATAAAGTAAAAGGAAACGTGGAAATAATGATAACTATTATAATGAAAATTATGTTAATCAGACGTAATATAATAATAATAATGATAATAATAATGACGACGATAATTATATAATGAAGATGGATGGGGAGAAAAGAAAGAAAAAAGAAGTAAAAAAAAGTGGAAAAAAATGTTCCCTTGATGTATTTTCTTTTTTTTTTCTTTCTTTTTCCAGAAATTAATGTGTGGAAAAAGAAGTGGGCGTGGCGTTTATTGGCCTAATAACATCAAAATAAGCCCCACCCACAAGTCAGGAAAGAAGAGACAAGGGGGAAAAAATGAGAAAAGAGGAGGAGACAAAGATGCGATGGAGAGAAGGTGTAGGAGAGAGAGAGAAACGGGGGGGATAGGGAAGAAGTGAAGGAGCGAGAGAGTAGGAGAGAGAGATGGAAAAGGAGAGAAAGAGAGAGAGAGAGAGAGAGAGAGAGAGAGAGAGAGAGAGAGAGAGAGAGAAGGAGCGAGAAAAAGAGAGACAGAGAAAGAGAAGGAGAGAGGGAAAGTGAATCACATACATACATACACACATACAGACAGACAGACAAACAGATACAAACAAACAAACAAACAGAAACAGAAAAAAAATGACCCCCCCACCAAAAATAAATAGATAAATAAATAATAAAAAAAATAGAAATAAAAAGAGAGAAAACAAAGTCGATAAAAGAAAGCCATCTTGACTCCCTCCCCCTCTCACTCCCCCCCCCCCTCTCCCCTCTCCCCGAGTTGCCCCTTTTGTGTATCGTTTATTTTGTGTGTGTGTGTTATTTTTTTTTTTTTTTCTCTCTCTCTCTCTTTTTGTGTTTTTTTTTTTTCTTTTTTTTTCCCTCTTTTTGTGTATTTTTTGTGTATTCTCTTTTTGTGTATTTCGTTTATTCTCTTTTTGTGTGTTTCGTGTATTCTCTTTTTTCTCTTTTTGTGTATTCTCTTTTTTGTGTATTTCGTTTATTCTCTTTTTGTGTATTTTTTTTTCTCTCTTTTTCCTCTTTTTGTGATTTTTTGTGTATTCTCTTTTTGTGTATTTCGTTTATTCTCTTTTTGTGTATTTCGTTTATTCTCTTTTTGTGTGTTTCGTGTATTCTCTTTTTTCTCTTTTTGTGTATTCTCTTTTTTGTGTATTTCGTTTATTCTCTTTTTGTGTATTTTTTTTTCTTTTCCTCTCTTTTTCCTCTTTTTGTGATTTTTTGTGTATTCTCTTTTTGTGTATTTCGTTTATTCTCTTTTTGTGTATTTTTTGTGTATTCTCTTTTTGTGTATTTCGTTTATTCTCTTTTTGTGTATTTTTTGTGTATTCTTCCTGGGTGTCGGGAAGGCAGTGGTTCCCAGGCCTACTCGGGGAAGAAAGGAAGCGGAGATAATAGGTGGATAATAGACAAAAAAAGATAAATAAATGAATAAAAAGGAAGAAAGTAAAGAGTAAGAAGAAGGAGATTATAGGTGGATGATAAACAAACAAAACAATGGAAGAAAGTAGAGAGTAAGAGGAGGGAGATAATAGGTGGATGGTCGATAAAAAAGGAGAAAAGAGGCAGAGAAAAAAAATAAAGCAGAGGAAGAGAGGAGTGGATTAGAGGAAGAGTAAGAGAGATTTACAAAAAAAATGTTGATAAGATGGAACAAGGGATGAAAAGTCAGAGAAGAGAAACGAAATAAAAACAAAGGCTCGAGCGTGGGAATAGAATATAGAGGAAACAGAGAGGGAGAGAGAGAGGAGAGAGAGAGAGAGAGAGAGAGAGAGAGAGAGAGAGAAGGAGAGAGAGAGAGAGAGAGAAAGAGTGAGAGAGAGAGAAAAAAAAAGAAAGAGAGAAAGAGAGAGAGAGAGGGAAAAAAAAAGAGAGAAAGAGAGAGAGAGAAGGGGGGTGGGGCATACCTAAGCAACCTTGTTTACTTTCCCTCCTAAGTCATAACATGCAGGCAAGGCAAGGCCCTCTGCTCCCCGAGAAAGAGGAAACAGCCTATGATTAGTGTTAGAAAGTCTCTCATATTCATTCATCAATGTTAAGCTAAGTGGATGGCTGTCTGTGTCCATTAGGAGCCTGTTTATTACATTTTTCCTCCGATTTGGGCTGTTGGCTGTTCTGTGTCGCTTGTATGTATACACGTATACACACACACACAAACGGAGAAACACACACACACACACACACACACACACACACACACACACACACACACACACACACACACACACACACACACACGCATACATACACATACACACACACACACACACACACACACACACACACACACACACACACACACACACACACACACACACACACACACACACACACAACAAGCAACCAGCCAATGTTAGATCGATCGGTAATTTAAAAAAATAATAAATAACAATTACAGTAATAATGATAATAACAAAACAACTCCAGGCAGGAGTGGATCGAAAAAACATCAACAAAACACATGAAATTACCCTACCCTGCCACCCCCCCCCCCCACACCAAAAAAAAAAAAAAAGAGAGAGAGAGAGAGAGAGAGAGAGAGAGAGAGAGAGAGAGAGAGAGAGAGAGAGAGAGAGAGAGAGAGAGAGAGAGAGAGAGAGAGAAAAGTTTCTAGACAAACTAGACATTTGTTTACGGCTGTCTTCGTTCCTCCTCCTCCAGGAATGGGTCAATGGGCAAGGGCAATCACCTGAAAGTCATTAGGCCGTATTACCCCGAGTCGTCCCGTGAGCTACAGAAGCCTCCGGGGGCTTCCGCCTGGGATCAGAGCCTCGCCCTTAATACCCCTAAGTGGCTTAGCTTCCCTCCCGCGGCCTGTCCCTGTGGAGGGCCGTCCTGAGGGAGGGAGGGAGGGAGGGAGGGAGGGAGGTGGGAGATCTCGCGATTCCTTGGTCGGACATGGGCACCTATTTGGCTCCTTTCTCTCTCTCTCTTCTCTCTCTCTCTCTCTCTCTTCTCTCTCTCTCTCTTCTCTCTCTCTCTCTCTCTCTCTCTCTCTCTCTCTCTCTCTCTCTCTCTCTCTCTCTCTCTCTCTCTCTCCCTCGCTCTCCATTTCCATCTCCGCAGTTGAAGTTTCCGTCTTTTTCTCTAATTCTGCCTTCTATCTTTCTCTTTCTCTTTTTCTTCCCTTCTCCATTTCCCTCTTCCTCTCATACCCACCCACAACTGCAGAGTCTGATGCTGCAGTTTAATCTGAATGCATCTAGACTTTGCCCTCAACAAGCGAGAAGGCACCGGATCCCCATGAAAAATTATCCTAGGGAACGTAAACAAACTTGAAGGAAAACGGACCTATATATAAAGCTGAGGGAAACGAACCTATATAATGCTTCTTTCTCTATACATAAATTACGAACTTTGTAAAATATACCTCATTATGTTAGCGTAGTACCTACAATAGCTTTAACGTAATTGTTCCGTGAAAATATCTTTGATCGAGAACTGAGATACCCGAAATGTACCTTTATGTCGAACATCACTCCAGCTTTTTCTTGTGTTTTCTGGTAACAAGGTTAGGCTGCCGGGACCGACAGGAAGGAGCGTGTAAGTATGTGAACGTTGATGTAATATTTTCTTACGTGTTCCCCGAGATGTGAACGAATGTGTGTGCGTAGGCCTATGGGAGATTACTTGTATTTTTTTTCCCTCCTCGTACATGTATTGATGTTTTGATGTGTTTAGAGATATGGATAAATGTGTCTTAATGTCTATATTGAATTTATTCTTGATGATAAGAAGGCTTGAATTAGTTAAAGGCAGTAAATGAATATTTATGTAAATATGACCACATGAGAAAAGGAATGTAAACAATAGGAGAAAGAGAAAAGCGACGATAAAGAAGGAAAAAATAAGGGCATGAAAAAGATGATAGGAAGAATATCTCAAGGTGTACATTTCGTTGGACAAATGCCAGGATCTCTTCCCTGACTCGACTCTCTACCCCTACATTATCCCCAGCCCTCCCCTCCCTTCCTCCCCTCCTCCCTCTCTCCCTTCCTCCGTCGTCCCCACTTCCTTCCTCCCTCCCCTCCTCCCATCTCCTCCCCTCTCCCTTCCTCCCTCCACCTCCCATCTTCTCCCCTCTCCTTTTCTCCCGTCCCCTCTCCCTTCTCCCTTTCTCCCTCCACCTCCCATCTCCCTCCCTTCTCCCTCATTCCCCATTCTCCCTTCTTTCACCTCTCCCTCTTTCTTCTTTGAGACACAGCCGACCTGAAAATGTAGAGACTGCTGGGCTATGATAGTCTGGATGATGCTCCACCTCGCCTGATGAAAGTCTCTCTCTCTCTCTTTTCTCTCTCTCTCTCTCTCTCTCTCTCTCTCTCTCTCTCTCTCTCCCTCTCTCTCTCTCTCTCTCTCTCTCTCTCTCTCTCTCTCTCTTTGTCAGTCTGTCTATTTGTTTCTATTTCAATTTCTTTCTGTCTCTTTATCTCTGTGTTTCTGTTTCTTAATCCTTTTCTTTCTCATTATCTATCTCTGTCTATATCAGTCTCTCTCTCTCCTTCTCTCCTTCTCTCTCTCCTTCTCTTTCTCCCTCTCCTACTCTCTCCCTCTTTCTCCCCAGTCAAGTGGACCTTTATCTGTATCTGCTTTGGCCACAGTCTTATCTACTGACGTAGTTTTTCTTTCTTTTATCTTAGTTTGTGTAGGCATGAAACTTTTGCTTTTACAGTATTCTTGATAATGTGAGCCTTTCTCTTCTTCGTGTTTATAAAAAATCAAACTTACGGCTGACTTTTGTCAAAGGCTCTTACTACATGCCACAAACATGCATTCATATATATATATATATATATATATATATATATATATATATATATTATACATACATACATACATACATACATACATACATACATACATACATACATACATACATACATACATACATACATACATACATACATACATACATACATACGTACACACACACACACACACACACACACACACACACACACACACACACACACACACACACACACACACACACACACACACACACACACACACACACACACACACACACACACACACACACACACACACACACACACACTCGCGCACACGCACACACGCACACACGCACACACACACTCGCGCACGCATACGCACGCACGCACACACACGCACGCGGCATATATATATATATATATATATATATATATATATATATATATATATATATATATATATATATATATATATATATATATATATATGGTAGAAAATCCCACATTGCAAATATTAGATTAATTGAAAATGAGACTACAGTTTCGAAATCCACCTGGGTTCCATCTTCAGACCTGAAGATGGAATCCAGGTGGATTTCGAAACTATAGTCTTACTACATTTCAGTAACACCATGCATTTTGATAGAAGTCCCCACGGCGTCTTCATAGCAATTCTATAAACTCTACGGGGAAAATATCCACATTTCACTACATTTTCTTCTGACTGAGTTCGGCATAAACAGTCAGCTCTTCTTCTAATGTTACATTATTCCTTCATATGAGAATATAACAGCCTTTCTGTTTCCCTTAATTATTTTTTATTCAAAATCACACAATCATTAACAGTCATGGGTATAGAGAGTCAGTAAACACTAATCAGCCGATCAATATTGCAAAAAAAAAAAAAATAGTAACCAATATTAGAAAAAAAAACACAAACACCAACAAAACTACCAAAAGAAATATAATACCATAATTGATAACCAAAGAAACCCTGAATATAATCTTCTCAAACAGTATTTCAGCGACCAGCAAGTCAACATCCCCACGTCCCATCCAAGCACTCACAACTAGCACCAGTAATTCCTTTATAATGAGCTCCTCCGCTTTTAATCAGCTTAGTACTTGTGAAGATCTCGACAATCACATTCTGTCTAATTATTTTGACATCCTCACAGCTATCATTGATGTGGAAGTTTTATTTTATGTTACAACTTGTGATCAATGATTTTTTGTTATCACTACCGTTGTTGTTGTTCTTGCTGATGTTATTATTATTATTATGATTTTTATTATTATTATTATTATTATTATTATTATTATTATTATTATTATTATTATTATTATTATTATTATTATTATTATTATTATTATTATTATTATTATTATTACCATTGTTATTATCATTATTATTGTTATTATCACATTATAATTATGATTATTGTTGTTGTTGTTATTATTATTTAATTTTTTTATTATTATTATCATTATCTCTATCATTATTATCATTGTTATCATTGTCGTCGTCGTTGTTGTTGTTGTTACTATTCTTTTGCTTGTTATCATCTTATGTTGCTATTATTAATGTTATAGTCGTTTTTTATTATTATTATTGCTGTGCTTTATTGTTGTTATTGCTGTTGTTATCATCATCACCATTATCATCATCATCATCATCATCATCATCATCATCGTCATCGTCATCGTCATCGTCATCGTCATCGTCATCGTCATCGTCATCATCATCATCATCATCATCATCATCATCATCGTCATCATAATCACTATCACTGTCACTACCACTATCACTATCGCTATCGTTATCACTATAACTATCACTATCACTAATCACTAATCACTATCACTGTCACTACCACTATCACTATCGCTATCACTATAACTATCACTATCACTAATCACTAATCACTATCACTAATCACTAATCACTTATCGCTTTAGCTATCATTATCATTGACATTATCGTTGCCATTGTCATTGCCATTATGATTATAATTATGAGTATGAGTATGATTGTCATTATGATTATGATTATCATCATTATCATCACCGTCACCATCACCATCACTATCCTTGTAGTTCTTTACTGTTCCACTCTCACTGCAGCATTTCAGTTCCATTTCACACTACTGTATCCTTTTTTATTTCCGCCGTAAACATAAACCATCTCAGTTTAATATCGCAGCCACTCCTGTCGCTTGCACAACCTCTAAAACTATTCTATATCGCTATGCCCACCAAATTCATATCAGTTTATCGACTCGAAATCTAATATATGGAAAGGCGATATTTCAATAATTTTCATGAAGTCAGCAATTTCAATCTCCCCATTTCAGCCCAATAAATAGCCCGGTTTTGCTTTTATCATGTTAATACGGCGTGCTCTTAAACCATTATGATATTTGTAGAGGTTCTTTCATTTACATATTATCCCTGCGTGATTTTCGGTTCTCCAATACGAACATTGATGTTATAGGTTATTAGGATGTTATATATTATTATGATAATCGCCATCAATCGTTTCTATATGTCTCAGTAAAAGCATCACAAACCTTTATGCTTATATTTATCATCCTTACTTTACCCCCTCTTGTCGGAATAATGTTAAAGTCTACGGGGAAGAATATCCGCGTTTCACTACCCCTCAACATATGAGGGTTAACATTATTCATATGATCAATCTATATGGCGATGAACGGGAGATGGTGGTTATAGTATCGACATACATTATATGAAAGGAACGCTCATTTTCATATATGGTGATCTGATTTTTTTATATCATACAGCCTGCACCTCACTTGCCTCATTCGATACAAGAGTGAAGCGAGGTTTCAATCCAATTAAATTATTGTCTAGGTAAATGAATGAATTTACGCTTCAACAAACCGTATGAGGATTCAATATCATTAATATTTTATTCACTTCCTGACATCGTTACTGGATATATTATTTTTTCTTCCTTTTTCTCTTTTGTTTCCAGTAATTTCTTTATCATCAGTGAAGTATTTTTTTTTGGCTTCCACGGGAGAAATGGCCACACCTTGTTATCATAATCATGACGACAAGTTATAGCCATCGTCTGACAGATGATGGAAAGACAGACAGGCGAGCAGATCGATATATAGATAGACAAGTAATCAAACAGATAGACAAGCTAACAAATAGATGTACAGACAGACAGACAGATTGACTGACTGACTGTCTGACAGATAGATAGCTAGATAGCTAGATAGATAGAAAGGTAGCAAGACTGATAAACAGATAGATAGATAGACAGATAGAAAGGTAGCAAGGCAGATAAACATACAGAAAGACAGAAGGATAAAAAGAGAGCAAAACGGAGGAATAGGCAGAAAGATAATTAGATATATATGTATATAAGTCAATACGTGACAGGTTAAATAAACATATATATAGATAAGTCGAAAAACAAAGAAAGAACGACCACACGCAAACATAACCACACTTCCTGGCATAAAAGAGCATTGTCTGTATCCACAAATGTCTTTCTAAAAATGTATAGACCCAGAAACTTGTGTGTGTGTGTACATGTCTCGCTGTGTGCATGTGCGTGCGTGTGTGCGTGAGTGTTTACTTATGCATATGCGTGCGTGTAAACATAATCATGACTATTGAGTCGCGAGGGGGCGGAAGGGGGCGAGGAGGGGGGGGAGAAGGGGGATGTATCTGGCATTCAGAACGAGATCCCTGGCGGTACGACATACCCTCCAGGACAATCATTTGCATAAGCAGTTATCATAAAACACTTTGCTGTTCGAGGCTGGAAGGGGCCAGGTAGGGAGGGGAGGGGGAGGAGGACGAGGAGGAGAAAGGGGAGGGAGGGTGAGGGATAAATGGAGCAGGAGGAGGAGGAGGATGGGGAGGGGTAGAGGGAGGAGGAGGAGGGGAGGGGTAGATGAAGAAGGAGGAGGAGTAACTGTTGATGGAGGAAGGGGGAGATGGAAGAGAAAGGAAGATAAAGGAGGGGGAAATGGTAAAGAAAAGGAAAGGTAACGGGGAGAAAAGGAGGGGGAGGGAAAGAGGAGAAGAAGATATAAGGAAGGGAGAATGGTAAGAAGAGAAAGGAGAGAAGAAGGAGAAAGAGGAATAATGATAATAATGATAAGAGGAGGAGAATGTGAAAGAGGTGGAGGAGAAGAGAAAATACGAGGAAAAAGGAGAGGTGAAAAAGGTGGAAGAAGAGAAGGAAGAGGAGAACGAAGTGTAGTTGAAGAAGGAAAAAAATAAAAGTGATAAGAAAAGAGGGAAGAGGAGATAGGAGAAGAGGGAGAAAGGGGGGAGGGGGGAGGAATGGGTTAGGTGAAAGAGGAGAGGAAGAAGAAAGATATTATATTAAGGAGAAGAATATGCATTCCTATATGTGTGTGTGTTTGCGTGATGTGTATGTTGGAGTAAGATAAAAAATACAGTGAGTCGTAAGAAATGAAGAGAGAAATAAAAGATAACGTAAAACAAGGGTGAAGAGGGGATAAAGGGGATGGAAAACAATGGGCAAAATAACGAAAAAAGGCTGGAAGTAGAAAGGGGAAGGTGATGATAATGATAAAAAAGATTATGAAAATGACACTACTTTATTATCACCAATAATATTCCTATGATATAGACTAACAATTTTAATAGTATTGATAACATTATTAACAACAGTTCTGGTAATTATATTGATCATAATATTGATAAATCATTACTAAGGGGAATAGTACTAGCAACAGTAATACGAATAGTAAGGATAGTGATAGTGATTATAATGATAATAATGATGATGATAACAAAGATGGTAGCATTGATAGTAGAAATGGCAATAGGTTGGGGGTAAAGGTAATATTAACAACAGTTTTACCAATAATAAAAGTAATGATAGTAAGAATGTTAAAGATAAGTGCAACATTGTGATAATAATAAAATTGACAATAAATGCGATTATGATTAAAACATAGTAGGAATACTCGTAGTAGTAGTAAGGTAGCAAGACAGATAAACAGTATTATTATTATTATTATTATTATTATTATTTAGTAGTAGTAGTAGTAGTAGTAGTAGTAGTAGTAGTAGCAGTAGAAGTAGTAGTAGTAGTAGTAGTAGTAACAGTAGTACTAATAACAGTATAGCAGTAGCAGCAGTAGTCTTAGAAGTGACAATAATAGCATTTTAACAATAATAATGATGATAATGATTCAAAAACCAACAATACTCACAATAATAATCACAATGGCAAAGTTCTTTGATAAACCTAAAAGCCCTACCTCTGTATTCGTTCAGTCTCCATGCATTTCAGACCCTGAAATTGCTCTGTGCAGTAAATGGTGCAACATATTCTGTATAAGGCGTGTTTATGACATGGAATCTCAAACACCATCATTCCTGGAAGCTCCGAAGAGTTTCCATCTTTGCGACATA
>NC_051387.1:6412792-6415292 GCF_015228065.2 Penaeus monodon | reverse complement strand
AAAGATGGAGAAGAGAGGAGAGGGGGAAAAGGAGGAGAGAAGGGAGGGGAAAGATGGAGAAGAGAGGAGAGAGGAAAAAGGAGGAGAAAAGAGAGGGGAAGCTGACGAGGAAACCGTATTTTGTGCCATTATGACACACTAAGCGATCCAGAGGTAACTTATTCGTTTTATTTAACGTGCCTCTTTACCCTTCTTGTTTTTTTTTTCTTTTGCAAAGTCTGTGTACTTTCTCATGTAGGCTCTTGTATTTCTTTTGTAATTTTGTACTTTTTGTATTTTTTTACTTTTTGCATTTTTGTATTTTTTTTTTGTAATTTTGTATTTCTGTATGCTATAATTTTGTGTTTTTTGTACTTATGTTTTTTTTGTACTTTCTGTATTTTGTATGCTATCATTTTGTATATTTGTATTTTTATGCTACAATTTTGTATTTTTTTTGTACTATTGTATTTCCATTTTTTTGTGTAGCTTTCTATTTACATATTTTTGGTATTTGTGTGCTTTTGTATTTTGATATTGTTGTATTTTCTGTACTTTTGTATTTTCATATTTTTGTATTTTTTGTACTTTTGTATTCATTTTCTTTTTGGTGTTTTTGTATAGGTGCGTGTACGCATTCGTATTTCTATTTTATCTATTATTTTTTTTGTGTGTGTACGTGTATGTACATAAGTACAGATACAGTAACACCTGAACAAAAGGAGTGATAAATTGTGACCGTTTCGAATCAGTCTATACTCCTCATCGGGCGATAAAAGAGATATTGATTTTATTTAATGTGTATGTGTGTGTGTGTATATATATCTACACACACACACACACACACACACACACACACACACACACACACACACACACACACACACACACACACACACACACACACACACACACACACACACACACACACACACACACACACACACATATATATATATATATATATATATATATATATATATATATATATATATATATATATATATATATATATATATATATGCACACATTAGTTTGTGTGAATATATAAAAGAACTAAAACTTTTTCGTGTTGTTCATTATTCTGTTTTTGTGTTCACGTTATAATTGTTCTCCGAGATCCCCTTAAAGAATAAATGTTTATCCTGCTTATGCTAATGAGATGCAGATAGTACAATTTTTCTTCTCTTTTTAATGAATGGCTTCTGAACGTCATTTATATCTTCTGTACAACATTACGGGGACGATGATTATTCTTCAGTACGGACGCAACCTAAATAAAAAGTATGTTTACAAAGAAGATGAAAAAAAAATAAGTTGAAATAGAATGGTAGAGATGACGATAGTAAGTGATGCAAATGATAGTAAAGAAAAAATATATATATGGTAATGGTTTATATGATTTTATATAAGTGATGAGGATAGTTATCGTGATAAAGCAAGTGATAATACCATCTATAATGATAGTCACATTACAATGATATAACAAGTGGTTAATTTCCCATTATAACAGCCAGATCTGAACACCAGTTACATTTTACGAACAGATAGATTACCTGATAGATTAAGTGTAGATTAACTGACTAAGAAAGTGGAGAAGCAAGCAGTCTCTTGTCGTTTAAGCACTTACGCACATTTACCATTGTAAACATACGTACACACGCGCGGAGAGTAAAAGACATAACAAGAAGAATCACAAAAGGGGAAAAATAAATATCAATAAAAGGGGAAAAAATTAAACTAAAAAATGACAATACCTTGAAAAACAGATTAATAAGAGAGAGAGAGAGAGAGAGAGAGAGAGAGAGAGAGAGAGAGAGAGAGAGAGAGAGAGAGAGAGAGAGAGAGAGAGAGAGAGAGAGAGAGAGAGAGAGAAAGAAGAGAGAAGAGAGAGAGAGAGAGAGAGAGAGAGAGAGAGAGAGAGAGAGGAAGAGAAAGAGAAAGAGAGGGAGAGAGAGAGAGAGAGAGAGAGAGAGAGAGAGAGAGAGAGAGAGAGAGAGAGAGAGAGAGAGAGAGAGAGAGAGAGAGAAAATAAAAATCGATAAGAGGGAGATGAAAAGGAAAAATAAAATAGAGATGAAGTGAATTTCTCTCCCAATCTGGCCTTCCGTCTTCACGCCTTCGCAACCCCAAGGTTTCAAGAAAATTTTCCAGACGACGGCCGAGAGCAGCTTCCTCACTCCCTCGCCCTGACACGTATAGATGGCTGGCTATAACCCGCCATTGTGAGGAGACGCTGCGGCCGCCCACTCATACTCCACGCACACATACACTCATATACGTGCAGACTTACACGGATAAACTCACGCAGGGACGTATATGTATAAACTCACACACATACATGCACACTTATACACACACGGACATACACGCACATATATACTCTTACACGCATAAACTCATAAACGCACAGACATATATGCATGAATTCATACACGCACAAACATACATGCATGAAGTCATACCAGTATAGATATACATGTATATACATGCATATGCCTATAAAGCCACACATACATGC
>NC_051387.1:6405292-6407792 GCF_015228065.2 Penaeus monodon | reverse complement strand
AGGAAAAAGGGAGAAAGGAGGGGAAGGAGAAGAGGAAAGGAGAGAAGAGAAGAGACACGGAGAGAGAAAGGGAGGAAGGAAAGGCTAAAAGAGTGATGGAATAGGTAGAGAGGAGAAAGAGGAAAGATGAAGAAGGAAAATATAATAACAGTCGGAAATATAAAACAGATAGGGATGAAAAAAAGAGAAAGAAAACACAACAGAAAAAAAAGATACGAAGAGATAGACAAAGAGAACAGAACAAAAATTGAAGAAGAACGAGAAGGAGAAAGTATCCAAGAACTCAAATAAACCAGCGAAGAAAGAACACGAAAGAGAGAGAGAGAGAATAAAGAAGACAAAGAAGAAAAGAAAAAAAAAACACAACATTCCTCTGCGTGAATTTCCTATCGAGTGGAAAGACATATTGAATAAAGAGAAAGGGAAATGAAGAAATAAATGAATAAAGGAAACGAAAATGAGAGAATAAAAAAAACAAAGGTAACATTGAGAAGAGTAATTGAGAAGAGAGATAAAGAGAGGGAAAGGTCAAATGAAAGACGAAGCGGAGAGCGATTAAGAAACAACAAAACAAAAAAAATAAACAATAAACAAAACAAATAGATATAAAACAATAAGAAAAGAAAGCAAAAAAGTAAGATGAAAGAGGGAGAACCAAGAAAAAACAAAACAAAAAGAATCATCGAGAGAATGGGAAACGAACGAGAAGGATAAGGAAACAGAGTAAAAACAATATATACAAAATAAAAGATAAAAAAAGAAGAAGGAAAAAAACAAAAAAAAGGGAGAAGAACTTGGAAGAAGCGAGGAAGGAATAAGATCCAGAGAGCGATTTAGAGTAACTTTTCGCTGCCGAAACGTGGAGGGAAAAGATTAATTTTCGTTGCAAGTTTTGAAAGCGAAGAGCGGGCGACGCGAAGAAGATAGCGTCTTTTCTCTCTCTCTCTCTCTTTTCTTTGTCTGTTTTATTTATTTTCGTCCTTTCTTCGCATGGTGGTGTCTCTTTTTATTCTCTTGTTTTTTTTTCTCTCTCTCTCTCTCTCTCTCTCTCTCTCTCTCTCTCTCTCTCTCTCTCTCATCTCTCTCCTCTCTCTCTCTCTCTCTCTCTCTCTCATCTCTCTCTCCTCTCTCTCTCTCTCTTTCTCTCTCTCCCCCTCCCTCTCTCTCTCTCTCTCTCTCCCTCTCTAGCTTCTCTCTCTCTCCCCCACTATCTCCCTGTCTCCCTCCCTCCCTTCCTCCCTCTCCCTCACACTTTCGCAATCTTTCTCCTTTTCTCCCTCTTGTACAAATTAAGTGTCTCATTTGTACAATATACGAGCCAGATAGTGAAATCGTACAAGTCAGGCAGTGAACGCATGTAAGCTTTCTTTGCATTGTTTTCCGTGTTATATATTTTTTCTTCATTATTTTCTTTTCCCTCTGTTTTATCAATTTTGCTCATCTTATTTCATATATTCACTACAGCTTAAATACGGTGTGTATGTGTGTGTGTGTGTGTGTGTGTGTGTGTGTGTGTGTGTGTGTGTGTGTGTGTGTGTGTGTGTGTGTGTGTGTGTGTGCGTGTGCATGCGTGCTTGCATGCGTACATGAATGTGTATATATGTGTATCTGTGTATGAACATGCCCTCATGTCCCCGTCTCGACAGCTTAGATATTAGAAAATCAACAATTTAATAAAAAAAAAAAAAAACTTTATCCCTATCCCTCTCTCTCTCTCTCTCTCTCTCTCTCTCTCTCTCTCTCTCTCTCTCTCTCTCTCTCTCTCTCTCTCTCTCTCTCTCTCTCTCTCTCTCTCTCTCTCTCTCTCTCTCTCTCGCTATATTTAAAGCCAGTCCCGAGTATCACCTCGCTGTAATCCCCCACCAAAGAATACTCATGAATTTTATCCACCTGCTGTTCTTATCACTTTCATTGGTCCGTACATAGGAGACACGCCGAAGGAGAAAGTGTGTTTTGAAATCTTTAAAAGCCACAAAATATAGAGAAGATAGAGAAGAGGGAAGAGAGGGGGGAAGGAAGAGCGAAAAGAAGAAGAGGAGAGAGAGAGAGAGAGAGAGAGAGAGAGAGAGAGAGAGAGAGAGAGAGAGAGAGAGAGAGAGAGAGAGAGAGAGAGAGAGAGAGAGAGGGGGGGGGGATAAAGAAAAGGAGGGGGAAAAGGAAAGAAAGACGGAAGGGAGAAAGAGGAGAAGTAGGAAAGGAGGTGAAGGGGCCTTGAGAAAAGAAAGGAAGGAATAGGAGGGGAAGAAGAAGGGGAAAGTGAGAGTGGGGAAAAGAAGGGGAGAAGGAAGAAGTAAAGAAGGGGGAGGTGAGGATGGAGAGAAAGAGGATAGGAGAAGGAGGGAAGTGGAAGAGAAGGAGATAAGTGGAAGAGAAGGATGGAAGTGGAAGAGAATGAGATAATTGGAAGAGAAGGAGGGAAGTGGAAGAGAAGGAAGGAAGTGGAAGAGAAGGAGATAAGTGGAAGAGAATGAGAGAAGGGAAAGTAGAGAAGGGAAAAAAG
>NC_051387.1:6383001-6405192 GCF_015228065.2 Penaeus monodon | reverse complement strand
ACACACACACACACACACACACACACACACACACACACACACACACACACACACACACACACACACACACACACACACACACACACACACACACACACACACACACACACACACACACACACACACACACTCACACACTAACATACACACGCACAAACTGCACAGTCAAGAGCGTCTCCGATGAGTCACACACCCCTCCCCCCCTCCTTCCGTCCCTCCCCCCCTCCTTCCGTCCCTCCCCCCCTCCTTTCAATCGCCTTTTCCCTCTTCCCTCTTCCCCCGGTCGCCTTCTCCCCACCCCCTTCCCCTCCCCTTCCCCTCCCCTTCCCCTCCCCCACCTTCTCCTCCCTCTCCTCTTCCATTTCTCCCTCCTCCTTCCCCTTCCCATTCCCCTTCCCCAATCAGCCTCTCTTCCCCTCCCTCTCTCCCTCCCAATTCCCCTTCCCCAATCCCCTCTCTCCCTCTTTCCCTCTCCTCCCCTCTTTCCCTCTCTCCCTCTCCTCCCCTCTCTCCCTCTTTCCCTCTCTCTCTCTCTCTCCCTCTCTCCCTCCCCCCTTCCCCAATCATCCTCTCCCCCACCCTCTCTCCCTCCTTCTCTTTCTTCTTCTCCCTCATTAATCTGCACATTATCCTCCTCATCTTCCTCTTATTCCCCTCTTGCCTTTCCCTTTTTCTTCCTGACCTTTCCCCTCCTTCCTCTTTCCTCTTCCTGCTTCTGTTGTTTGCCTTTTCTCCAGTTTGTCGATTCTCTTTCTTTCTTTCTTTCTCTTTTTTTTTATTCTTGTTTTTCTTTGTCTCTTTCTTGCTCGTTTTGTTTCTGTGTGTTTTACTTTTTTATTTTCTTTTTTCTCTCTTCGTTTCTATTCTTTTTTTTTTCTTTCTTTCGTTCATATTCTTTTTGTTGTTGTTGTTCCTTCTTGTCCCATCTCATTTTTTCTATTTCTTTTTTTCTGGTTTCATTCGTACGAAATTCTCGTTTTTTTTTTTTTTTTTTTTTTTTTGTCATTTTCCTTTCTTCCATTCCCTCCTAATCTTCCTTTTTTCTTCCATTTTTCTTCTGCTGTTCTGCCCTCGCACAAAATCCCTCCCCCTCCCCCCCATCTACATCTGTTTCCCCCTCCTATACCTCCTTATCTTCACCTCCCTCACCTCCTCCTCCATCCTCCTCATCTCCCCCTCCTCCACCTCCCTCACCTCCTCTTCCACCCACCCTCATTTCCCTCACCCCCTCCCCTCCTACTCCTCCTCCTCCCTCCTCCTGCCCTACCCCTGCCCCCTCATACCCCCCCTACCCCTCGTACCCCCCATCCAAAAAGCCCCTCTTCCCCTCCCCCCTCCCCCCCCCTTCCCCTCGGATCGAGCGGGGTCACACTCATGAATATAAACGAATTGTTAATGAGGGGAAGTTGCGAAAGACAGTTCGGCGGCATCGCAGTTGTGTCGCGTCTTTTTCTTGTTTTTGTTTTTGTTTTTTGTTGTTGTTCTGTTTGGTGTTGTCGTTTTTGTATTTGTTTTTTTTGTCGTCGTTGTTTTTTGTTTTTGTTCTCTTTGGTGTTGTCGTTTTTGTTGTTCTTGTGGTCATTGTTAATGTCTTTGTTGTTCTATTTGGTGTTGACGTTTTTTTTTGTCGTTATTGTTTTTGTTATTTTTGTGTTTATGGTTTTTGTCGTTATTGTTTTTGTTGTTATTGTTTTTGTTGTCGCAGGTCGAGCTGTCGACAAGATTGGTTATTTCCGGGTTAAGTATGAAATGACATCATTGTTAATATTGCTATCATTTTTCTTTTCATTTTCGTTGTTGGTATTATTGTTTTTTTGTTTTTTTATTCTTTGTTTTTTTAAATTTTATTATTGTTGGTTTATTTCTAGCATCAGCGTTATTAATGTTGCTTTTGGTATCATTTTCATCACTATCATTGTTATTGTTGTTGTTGTTGTTATTGTTATTATTATTATTATTTTTTTTTTATACAAAAGTTTCCTTAGATCTGCTAATTAAAATCAAACACCGAGTCACTACCAGCGACCTAGGGTGATTGAAGTTTGAGGCAATGGAACATCAACAAAAACATGCAAAATATGCAGAACAACCACAAATCAAAACATCCAGTCAAATCAATTCACGCACACAAAGAACACTTCAGATTGATAAAGTTCTTCTGAGAACATGCGCTGTGCTGTTTAAGACTATTTTTTGGACTTCTTCTAATTTTGGATTTCCTGGTATTTGTTCAAGAAACTTATCTGTACCTTTCTTTATAAGGCCAAGAGCTCCAATAACAACAGGCAAAGATTTGGTTTTTAAATGCCACATCTTTTCCACCTCTATTTCCAGGTCTTTATACTTTGATATCTTCTCGAACACTTTTGTTGGGATGCTCATATCTATAAACAGGCAAGTGTTGTTTATTTTGTCCTTGATGACGATATCTGGACGATTTGCTTATATAGTACGATCTGTGTGAATTGGAAAGTTCCACAAGATTGTAGCATCTTTGCCTTCAGTAACTGCCTCTGGATATTATTATTATTATTATTATTATTATTATTATTATTATTATTATTATTATTATCATTAACACTATCATCATTATCATCATTATCATCATAATTATCATTATAATTATTATTATTATTATCATCATTGTCATTCCTATTATTATTGTTGTTGTTGTTGTTATTATTGTATCATAATTATATTTGTCATCATTATTATTATTATTATCATTATGACTGTCATTATTATTATTGTTGTTGTTGTTGTTGTTGTTATTGTAATTGTTGTTATTGTCATTATGATGATGATGATGATGATGTTAATTATTATTATTAGTGTTATTGTTATCGTTATTATTATTATTTTCATTATTGTCATCAGTATCATTTTTGTTATTTTTACTTTCATCATTATCATTAATATTTTATCATCATTGCTATTATCATCATTATCGTCATCATTATCAATTATTACATTTCAGTAGTGTATGTCTTATCTTGCTATTTGAATTTTGATACCAAGGATGTGCGTATGTATACATTCAAATATGAATATGTATGACATTTTTTTTTTATATATCCATTATATCTTATATTTATTTTTTTTATCAAGTCTCCCCCACGCTAGTCTTAAAAGCAACAAGCTATTTAGAGGCTAGCCTTTCTACCTCTTTGTCTATTGTGTCTACTTTCCTCTCCGACCTTTCTACCAACCTAAACCCATTAACTATTTTGTTAGGTTAACTTTCTACTAACCTCAACCCCATTTTCTAATTCTCTACTTGTTAGGTTGAATCACAAACCAATCTAAAACCCATTTTTCTGATTGTCAGGTTGACTTTCTACCAATCTAACCCCCATTTGCTATTTCTCGGGTTGACTCTACCAATGCAACCCCCATTTTCTAAAAGTCCGATTGACTCTACTAATCCAACCCCATTTCCTGTCTCGGGTTGACTATCTTCCAAAATAGACCCATTTTCTATATCTCGGGTTGACTATCTACCAAAGTAAACCCATTTTCTATATATATCAGGTTGACTCTCCCTACCGATCCAACCCCCATTTTCTATATATATCAGGTTGACGCAACCCTTATTTACCTATTACTGTTGCAGACGCTCCATGCAACCAGCAATATCACTGCCGCCCTCAGACCTCGGCAGCAGTGGTGTCGACGGCCGCGCAGGAGCTGGAGGTAAATTTCGATGAGGATTTGACTCGTGTTTTGGAAGTGTGGAGGTAGGTACCCAGTTTGTATACTCACGAGGGTTCGTAGTTGTGTGTGTGTGTGTGTGTGTGTGTGTTGGTGTTGGTGTTGGTGTTGGTGTTGGTGTTGGTGTTGGTGTTGGTGTTGGTGTTGTGTTTGTGTTGTGTGTGTGTGTGTGTGTGTGTGTGTGTGTGTGTGTGTGTGTGTGTGTGTGTGTGTGTGTGTGTGTGTTTTGTTTGTTTTCTTGTGTTTGTGTATGTTTGTTTAATCGTCTGCTTGTGTTTGATTACCTGCTTGCTTCTGTACTTTAGTTTGCTGGCTTATCTTTGTTTCTTTGTTTCCTTGCTTGCTTTGTTTGCCAGTTTGCTTATCTGTATTTTATAGTTTATTTATTAGCTTGTCTCTACGCATGTACGTATATGTGCGTATCTGTGATTGCGTGTATGTTGTCTTTATCAAAGCGTGTCTCTTTGTGTGTACATTGCCTCGTCTTTATTTGTTTATTCATTCGCTCATTTGCATACGAAATCAGGCCGAATGCCAGATTCTCCTGCGGATTTCACAATTTTATATTCATTAAATTATTCAGTATTCATGACATTGATTTCTCGTTATTCGTATCTGATCTCCGTTGCTCCTTCTCTTCCGGTTTTCATGAGCAATCTCCTTCACGCAATTTTTTTTTTTTTCTTTTTCGCATTTTCTTGAGATTTCTTTTCGTCTGTCTTTCCTCCTTTTTTTTCGGCCAGGTCTCTATTTTTTTTTCTTTATTGTTGTTATTATCATTATTGTTGTTGTTATCATCATCATCTTCATTTTCATCTTCGTCTTCATCTTCATCTTTATCATCGTCATCATTATCATCATCATCATCATTTTTTTAACATGTATTACATCAATAAATTATATTTCCCATAAACGTTTGTTTGATGAAGTGATCTAATTAAAAAGTTTATTAAACTGATATAATTTCATCACCTCGATAAATTTGCTAATTTAACGCAATTCAGTGTAATCTTATTTGAATTAATTTTGGATAAATTATACTGTCTCACCGCTCCTTTATATGAATTAAACTGATTTCATGGTAGATTCGAGACTCCGCGTGTTTAAATTTTTTTTTTTTTTCTCCAGTCTGAATTGGAGTCGGTCTTAGTCAGTTTTACTCACTCCTCGTCCTCATCCTCGTCCTCATCCTCATCCTCATCCTCGTCCTCATCCTCATCCTCATCCTCATCCTCATCCTCATCCTCGTCCTCATCCTCATCCTCATCCTCATCCTATCACATCCTGGTTTATTTTTTCTTCGCCTTATTTCTTCTTCGTCTTCGTGTTTCTTCTTCGTCTTCGTGTTTCTATTTCGTCTTCGTGTTTCTTCTTCGTCTTCGTGTTTCTTCTTCGTCTTCATGATTCTTCTTCGTCTTCGTGTTTCTTCTTCGTCTTCGTGATTCTTCTTCATCTTCGTGTTTCTTCTTCGTCTTCGTGTTTCTTCTTCGTCTTCGTATTTCTTCTTCGTCTTCCTATTTCTTCTTCGTCTTCCTATTTCTTCTTCATCTTCATATTTCTTCTTTATCTTCGTATTACTTCTTTATCTTCGTATTACTTCATCTTCATATTTCTTTTTCGTCTGGTCTCATCCTATCCTGGTTTATTTTTCTTTATTTCCTATTCATAATTTTTTTTATCTCTTCTTACTCCGATGTAGATGTCAGTCTTTCCTATCCCCCCTTCTCATTCTATCTATCTTCTTTTATTTATCTTCTTCGTCCTTAGTTTTAGATATCCTTCTTCTTCAAGTGCCTTGTCCTTTCAGGGCGTTGGCGATCATGGTTTTCCATCCCGTTCTGTCTGTTGACAACTTCTGCAGTTCTAAGTCACTTCTGCCCATATTGAGATCTTTGTTCAAGTTGCTTCTCTTTCCTTCTATCTTTCCTGTTAACACTAAGTTTTCCAATCCTTTATATCTCATTACGTGTCCTAAAAATTGCATCTGTCTTTTCCTGATAACTTTCATCAAGGTTCTTTTAACTCCTGCTCTTCTTGAAACTTCTTCATTAGTAACTCTTTCTGTCCATGAAATCCTGAGCATTCTTCTGAGGAACCACATTTCTACTGATTTTAATCTTTCTTTCATATTTTCATTGACTGTCCAAGCATCACACCCATAAAGCAAAACTGACCACACGTAACATTCTAACACTCTAACTTTGGTTTTTACCTTCAACTGTCTGTTCTTAAAGACAGCACTCATCTTGTTGAAGACTTCCTTTGCCATACCAATTCTTTTCTTTATTTCAGTTACACTTCTTCCATCTGATGTTATCAAACTACCCAAGTATGAATTTCTCAGCATTCTTTATTTCTTTACCTTTGATATTCAAAGAGCATTTTGGTGTTATATTCTTCTTTGATATCATCATACATTTCTTGATGTTTATCTGAAGACCTTTCTTCTCACTTTCTGTTACAACCTTTTTCAATATATTTTGAAGATCTGTTTCTGTTTCTGCTATTAGTACAGTGCCATCTGCATATCTCAAGTTGTTAATATTGATCCCTCCAACTTTCACACCTGGCATGTTCTTAATGTCCTTTAAAATCATTTCACTGTATAAGTTAAATAGATCTGGTGATAATACACACCCTTGTCTTACACCTCTCTTGACTGATGTCCACTCACTTATTTCTCCGTCTATTCTAATCAGTTGCAAGTCCTTTCCATCAATATCTAATGCTTCCAACATTCTAAACATTTCTTCATGTTTCACCTTATCAAATGCTTTGCTATAGTCAGTGAAGTTAGATACCCTATCGCCATGCTAATATTCCCTTTTTTATCAAATTCTCCCTCTTCCCTCTTCCTCATCCGATCTAATTTCCACCCTGAACCCTTAAATAGATTGTCCCATTAGAATTATAAAAACAGAGAGAAAAAAAGAAATAAATGTAAGATAATAAAAAGTGTTCTCTTTATTATCTTAATTTTTTTATAATTTATTTTTTTATAAACAAATATAGAAAAGAGAAAATAATACAGAAAGAAAATCATGGTGAAAAAAAAACGAAAATTATAAAAAGAAAAAGAAAGAAAGAAAGAAAAGAAAAAAAAAGGAAAAAAAGAAAAAAAAAGAAAATAATAGAAGAGAGAAAGAAATAAAAAAGTGGCAGGGGGAAGATTTTATTAAACATGGCGGCTGAAGTGACGAATTTTCCAGGCTGGAAACGTGGTGTTACGCAGGCTTTGGTTGGCTAATGGTAAAAAAAAAAAAAAAAAAAAAAAGCAAATAAATGTTTTAATCAATGGTATAGAAATCGGTTGACTGAGTGATTCAATGGTTATCATTTTTTCTGACTTATTTATTTTTATTATTTATTTATTTATTTATTTATTATTATAATGTATATATAAATTTTCTTTGTCAAGATTGTAAAGGCATTTCTTTGTATTTTTTTTTAGTACTGACTTTCCAGATTTTTTTTTTCTTTTAGCTTTTTGTCTTTAAGCCAAATGCTACGATTTTTTTTTTCTTTTTTTTTTGAGATTTTAAAGTGATTTCTCTGTGCTTTTCCCATGCCTTTGTGATTTTTTTTTTCTTTTTTTTCCATTTTAGTAAGTGAATAAATGAAAATAAATAGATGACCGTTAAAAAGATGATAATCCCAGCCTTAGATAATGTGTAGTCAACCTCAGAACCTTCTATGGAAAATAAACTTATTTCCTATAAATAAAATAAAATTCCCATCTTCATCTAACCCTTCGTCCTCCTCCCCTCATTTCACTCCAAGACATCAGCGTTTCAAAAACCACTCTCTATCTATCTCACCCCTGAAACACACTTTTTTTTTTTTTTTTCAATCTGGTTCGCGGTGCATCATCCTTCACTCTGAAAGCCACCCTGAAGCCACACCCTGATCTTCTCCCCTCACGCTGTCCGCTCTCCCTCACGCTGTCCGCTCTCCCTCACGCTGTCCGCTCTCCCTCACGCTGTCCGCTCTCCCTCACGCTGTCCGCTCTCCCTCACGCTGTCCGCTCTCCCTCACGCTGTCCGCTCTCCCTCACGCTGTCCGCTCTCCCTCACGCTGTCCGCTCTCCCTCACGCTGTTCGCTCTCCCTCACGCTGTCCGCTCTCCCTCACGCTGTCCGCTCTCCCTCACGCTGTCCGCTCTCCCTCACGCTGTCCGCTCTCCCTCACGCTGTCCGCTCTCCCTCACGCTGTCCGCTCTCCCTCACGCTGTCCGCTCTCCCTCACGCTGTCCGCTCTCCCTCACGCTGTCCGCTCTCCCTCACGCTGTCCGCTCTCCCTCACGCTGTCCGCTCTCCCTCACTCACCCTTCGCACTCTGACGCCCGGGATCATGAGTAATGGTCCTCATATTCTGTTCGCGTCTTTAATGCTCATCACCTGGGCAGCTTGCATTCAGCTTTCCATTTCTTTGCTTATTCGATTCGGTCCTATCGTTTTCGTGATATATATATATATATATATATATATATATATATATATATATATATATATATATATATATATATGTGTGTGTGTGTGTGTGTGTGTGTGTGTGTGTGTGTGTGTGTGTGTGTGTGTGTGTGTGTGTGTGTGTGTGTGCGCGTGCATGCGTGCGTGCGTGCGTGCGTGCGTGCGTGCGTGCGTGCGTGTATGTATGTATGTATGTATGTATGTATGTATGTATGTATGTATGTATATGTATGTATGTATATGTATGTATGTATATGTATGTATGTATATGTATGTATGTATGTATGTATGTATATGTATGTATATGTATGTATATGTATGTATATGTATGTATATGTATGTATGTATGTATGTATATATATGTATATATATATATATATATACATATTTATATACATTCATATATATATATACATTTAATAGTTATACACACACACACACACACACACACACATATATATATATATATATATATATATATATATATATATATATATATATATATATATATATATATATTTTATATATTTAACACACACACACACACACACACACACACACACACACACACACACACACACACACACACACACACACACACACACACACACACACACACACACACACACACACACACACACACACACACACACACACACACACACACACACACACACACACACACATATATATATATACATACATAATGTATAAATATACATTTAATATATATATATATATATATATATATATATATATATATATATATATATATATATGCCAAGGATAATAATTGATAATGATTATCAGTTTCTCCGTCATCATTAACCTGAAATTATATATACTGTTGATGCAAATATTCCCTACTCGTATTGCACCCGCGTCACGAAACTGTTGTGCAAATGATCATTCCAACTGCCTTGCAACGCCGACACTCAAGCCAGTAAAAAAGGTGTTCTCACAAGAGGCTCCTCATTCATGTTGCAATAGCCCTGAGTTTGTTGGTGTGTTTGTTTCCTCTCTGTTGACACACAGGTCGCCCGCTCTTGCCCTCTATGGGGGGAGGGAAGGGGGGAGGGGGGTCAATGGGTGGGTGGGGAGGAATCAAGGGGTAAAGGTGGGGAAGGGGAAGAGGAAGAGAAGGGGGAAGGGGGAGTTACAGAGGCCCATGGAGCGAGGGGTGTCAGGGGGGAAGGGGAGTCACTGACCTATGGGGAGGGGGGAGAGGGAAGGTCCGGGGTGGGGGTAGCGAGAGAGGGGGAAAGGGACATTATTGGTTCATGGAAGAGGGAGAGGAGGGGAGGAGGGGGAGGAGAAGGAGGAGGAAGGAAAGTGAGGCAATCTCCTCGGAGTGTGTTTGTTGGTGTTGTAAAGGGCGAGTGTGACGCGCGAGATAACACATGGGTGCCGAGCTGCCGTGAGGATAACGCACTTACTTCATTTATCAAGCCATTAACTTTCCTTATCATTTGGTCATTAATTCGCCGTCCTCTGCTGTCTTGTTTACCTCAGCGTAAAACAAACAGTTGCTGGTTATCTTCACTTGACGGTAAGAAAAAAAGAAAAGAAAAAAAATTATATATAATACCGTAATAATGTTCCTTACCGCCATGAACACACACTCCCAGAGAGAGAGCGAGAGAGCAGGCTTCATCCACTGAATATTAAATGCGTCAGAAGTTTCATAATCTAGCGTAGTTTCCCCTTAAAGTCGAGAAGATTAAGCTCCCTCACAGAAAACGCGGAGAAGTAATGGAGTCTCCGCCCTCCGTCTTCGTCTCCATCGCCTCGCCGGAGACCCAAGCTGGGCGCGAGGTTATTAGCAATTGGGCACCTATGTTGTTGCTTCTGTTTATTTTCTATTTTTCTCTCAGTAGAATGGGGGGGGGGACTTGAAATATTATCTAGCAGGTTGTTCATCGCTTCGTCATCGTCATTTAAGCAGCTGTCCGGGGAAGTGAAGAGATGTGAGGCCTCACTGCAAGTCAACAAACAGATTAAGACATTCTTTTCAGTCTCATAAACATCCTTGCCCTTTCCCCTCGCCTCCTCCCACTCTCGCTCTTCCCTCCGCCTTCTTCCTCTTTCTCCATTTCCCTCTCTCGTCCTCATCTCTCTTTATTCACTTCCCTCTCCTCTTTCTCCTTCTTTCTTGACTTCTCTCTCTTCCTCCCTCTTTCACGACTTATCTCTCTTCCTCCCTCTTTCTCCACTTCCCTCTTCTCCTCCTCTTCCTCCACCTTTCTCTTCCCCTCCAATTCCTCCTCCTCTCCCCCTTTCTCTCTCACTTATCCTCTACGTATTTCCGAAGCTAGGGCTTTCACACACTTCTCACCGTACCTTTTCATGATGGGTTATTCAGGTGAATTTAAGGTCGCGGGCGTGAGGTCCTGGGCGTGAGGGCGGCGAGTGCGTGAGGGCGGCTAGTGCGTGAGGGCGGCGAGTGCGTGAGGGCGGCTAGTGCGTGAGGGCGGCGAGTGCGTGAGGGCGGCGAGTGCGTGAGGGCGGCGAGTGCGTGAGGGCGGCGAGTGCGTGAGGGCGGCGAGTGCGTGAGGGCGGCGAGTGCGTGAGGGCGGCGAGTGCGTGAGGGCGGCTAGTGCGTGAGGGCGGCGAGTGCGTGAGGGCGGCGAGTGCGTGAGGGCGGCTAGTGCGTGAGGGCGGCTAGTGCGTGAGGACGGCGAGTGCGTGAGGGCGGCTAGTGCGTGAGGGCGGCGAGTGCGTGAGGACGGCTAGTGCGTGAGGGCGGCGAGTGCGTGAGGGCGGCTAGTGCGTGAGGACGGCTAGTGCGTGAGGGCGGCGAGTGCGTGAGGGCGGCGAGTGCGTGAGGGCGGCGAGTGCGTGAGGACGGCTAGTGCGTGAGGGCGGCGAGTGCGTGAGGGCGGCGAGTGCGTGAGGACGGCGAGTGCGTGAGGGCGGCGAGTGCGTGAGGACGGCTAGTGCGTGAGGGCGAGTGCGTGAGGGCGCGGGCGTGAGGGCGTGCACGCGTGCCTGGGGTGACCGGCCGCTGGAGAGGGCGCTTGAGTGACATCAACCTCGATACCAAAAATTTGCATTCATTAAGTAGCGTATTTGTTTGTTTGAAGTTTTATGAATTCTTCGTTGGGTGCTTTTGTTTATTGCCATGCAGTTATTTCGTTTTATTTATTATTTATTTTTTATTATTATTTTATTTCAGTTATGTTTTTTTTTTTCTCTCTCTCTTTTCCCCAACCTGCCTGTAATTTTTATTCATATTTCACTTATGCCGTACATTGTATTTCCATTGTAGAGTCCTATATCTCTCTCCAATTATAACGTGTATAGCAAGTCAAAAAAAATCTCGTTATTATGACTTTACGATCATTAATGACCGGCATCCTTATCGCCATCGCTATCTCGCTCCTCTTGTCATCTGCTTGACATTGCTATGACAAGGCAGACATCCAGGTTACACACACGCTTTCTCACTCTTCTGTTTGTTCTTTCTGTCTGTCTTTTTCTTTCTCCTTATCTCTGGGCTCTATCCGTCTTTTTTTAATCACTTTCTCTCTCTTATCTTCTCGTCTCTACTCATTCTGTTTGTATATTTCTCTTTTATTGGTCCTTTTTCTCTTTGACTTTCTTTATTCTTATTCCTCTCTCTTTCTCTCTCTCCTTCTTTCCTTACCCTCTCTCTCTCTACTTCTCTTCTCTTGGTACTTTTTCTCTCACATTTATTTTTTTTCTCTCTCTCTCTTAACGTGCGATGTCTTGGTTTGTTTATGCTGTGACCTCTGACCTTGCCCACACGCCCATCCGAACTACGCTGTGAATGAATGAGGTCTTTAAGTGGGCGAGGGTCAAGGGTAGGGGGAAGGAGGGAGAGGGAGGGAGAGAGGAAGGGTAAGAGAGGAGAGAGGGATGGGGAGAGGGAGGAGAGGGAGCGAAGGGAGGGAGAGAGGGAGAGGAAGGGTGAGAGAGGAGAGAAGGATGGGGAGAGGGAGGAGAAGGAGCGAAGGGAGGGAGAAAGGGAGAGGGAGGGGAGAGAGGAGAGAGGGATGGGGAGGAGGAGGAGAGAGAGGTGAGGGGGAGAGAGGTGAGAGGGAGAGAGGAAGATTACATTTATTGGAGAATTTTAGTGTTAAAGGCAATGGAAATCAGAGATCAGCTTTTACTGACAGCTTAATAACTGTTTGCAAGAAAGATGATTGCAAAGGAAAGTGATTTGCAATTATCAGTAACTGACAGCTATTTCCATTTCCAAATCGGTTTGCTTTGGCAATTTCGTGTAGTTGTACCCACTTATATAAAGAATTATATACATATATATTACAGTAGGATAATTTCCATTGGACATCTTGGTAAAAGCTACTGTTAATGTCTCCCAATAAATACATTTCAGTTACAAAAATTTAAACCTAACTAGACTTTTCTGTTTGGAATAAGCTCCAATACATTTCGCTGTTTCATATCCTCTCCGTCATAGGAAAATGAATGGTTTAAACAAATATAAAAAAAGCCAGTTACTTTTCTTACACTAATTACTCTATAAATTCAAGTGATTGGGATATTTTCAAAAGCCAGTCTAATTTCTTATTTTTTTTCAACGTTTTGTATGCTGGTTTTTTTTTTTTCTGTCGTGGAGGGAAAAAAAACATAACTTTTTCTTCAATGCTTCAAGAGATTCCAGCTCTCAGGAAATCCCAATACTCATAAAACATGAATCGAAGTAAAAAAGGAGTGAAAGGAATAAATGATAAAACACGATGTTAAACTCGGTTATTTTATTTATTTATGAACTGCGACTTGTGCCATACAGTTTAGAAGACATGTTCTCTGGAGGAATGTTTTACAAAGTTTAAACACATTTGAGGGGAATAAAGTATGACATGGGGAAATAATGGGGGGGGGGGGGATTTTTTCCCCTCCCTGTCTCTTCTCTCTCTCTCTCCATTTTCGTTGAGGTGGGGAGAGAGGGAGGAGAGTGTTGATAAAGAGGGAAGGGGAGGGGAAGGGAGAGGAGGGGGGGGGGGGAAGTGTGTGTGTGAGTGTGAGTGAGTGTGAGTGTGTGTGTGAGTGTGAGTGTGAGTGTGAGTGTGAGTGTGAGTGTGAGTGTGAGTGTGAGTGTGAGTGTGAGTGTGAGTGTGAGTGTGAGTGTGTGTGTGTGTGTGTGTGTGTGTGTGTGTGTGTGTGTGTGTAGGAGACAATATGTTTAAATAACTATCTGTTCTGCTGCCTTTTGACCATCCTCGAGACGGAGAAGAGGGGAAGGGGGGAAGGGGAAGAGAAAATAACAGATTTCCAAGTCAACCCCAAACATAACTTCAACACCTCAGTCTTTGGCCCCTTCTAACTTTACCCTTTTGATGCAACGTTGAAAAAATATGTTGCACTTTGAGCTCAAATGGGCCTTCGTGAGGGAGGGGGGTGGGGTAGGGGGTGTGGCACAGGCCATAGAGGGCAGAGGGGGAGATGGGGGGGGGGGTCAAAAGGCGGCAGAGAAATTGCATGACACAGGCCTAGTAGGGAGGTCACATGGGGTCACACATATGCTTCTGTCCTGTCTTGGTACAGCATAAAAATATATATATATATGTATATATATGTTATCTCGACATTACTCTTGAGGTCAGAATAGAAAACAGTGATTGAGAGAACAAGGAGAGATAGATAGAGACAATAAAATTTATTTCTCCTGAAAGGTAAAGATATTAGAGCATGAGCTAACACTGGGGAAGGGGGGGGGGGTTGTAGAGAGCAGAGGGGGGGGGAGGGGGAAAGGGACGAAATAAAATGACCCAAAGAAATGACTTAGAAAAAAAAAAATTATACAAAGTATGACATACGGATTCCTGTATTAAATCACACGCCTCGATCAAGACAATTATATTAAAGGTAACAGTGACAGCAACAACAACGGTCATGTATTCAAATAAAAAGAAAATCCACACAATCATCATCTTGCTAAATATTGCAAAGACTGGCGGGTATTGCTTATTTTCCTCTTCCTCTTCCTCCTCCTCCTCTTCTTCTTCTTCTTCGCCTGGACTGCTCAACTATATTCCCACGCGCGGAAGGAGGGGGAAGAAAAGAAAAAAAAAGAGGAAGAGAAAGACGCGTGGAGAAGGAGGGGGGGGGGGGGGAAGAAGAATGAAGAGGAAGAGGAAGAGACGAACGAGGAAAATAGAGGAAAAAGACAAGGAAAAAAACACTCATCATAAGAGGATAAATATAATGTACTCTGATTTCCCGTACAAAAACTGGGGGGGAAATCGAGGAAAGAATGGTAGATTAGAGGCATAAAGAAAGAGAGAAAGAAGGACGAGGAGAAAGGAGAATGAAAAGGGGGGAGAGAGAGAGAAAGGAATGATGAGAATGGAGAAGAGACGGAGCGAAGGTGGTTAATCAAGGCTATCTTTCTTTCACCTTCTTCCCTCTCTCTCTCTTTCTCCTCATCTGTTTATCTTACTAACGTGTCTTTAATACATGTGGCTTACCTCCCCTCCCCCTCCCGCCCCCCCCACTCCAATTTCTTACAGGGTTGGCACTCTTTCTCGTCAACTAAAGGCTTTTTATTTCGAAGTGATACCCTTTTCTTTTCTAGAACTCGCAAAATTAACCATTTCTTGTCGAGGCAAAAATTTTAAATAAAGAATAAAATTGTGATAATACTGATGATTGTGATTATTTTAATAACTAATGACAGTGACAATAATACTAATAAATATTCAATAATAATAATAATAATAATAATAATAATAATAATAATAATAATAATAATAATAATAATAATAATAATAATAATAATAATAATAATAATAATAATAATAATAATAATAATAATAATAATAATAATAATAATAATAATAATAATAATAATAATACAACTCTGAACTAGTCTATTGATCCTTTACAAGTTTATACTTTAATAGACAACACAAAAACATTCTTGATGTGTATTTTAGATGTAATAATCAATCAAATCGAGAAAAGCCAATCAAAAACCGTAGACTTTTCTTTACTTTTATTTAAAGAAACAAACTGAAATGCGAATTCTAGCAAACTTTGTAACGAAAGACTTACATAATATTTCCACAAGCTCCTCGGGAGACTAAAGACGACACTCCGAATTCCAAATTAAAAAGAAACGTAATTTTCATATTGATGAGGACATCCATATATAATAGGTTTTATATACAATAATAATAAAAAAAACTATGCCCTGTCTTACTCCGGCGAATTTTTTGTACTTTTTTTTTCTTGTCCTCCCTTGCTACTAAAAGGAAGGAAGTGAAACGTAAACAGAGAACTTAATGACTACGGTGTGACTTGATATCAAAAGCTTTCGTAATTAGAATCCCCTTCTTTATCATAATGTACCTCAAAAGAATAAAGATTAAAAAAAAAAAAAAACATTATCAAGAATCCTCTATGTCACACATACACACACACGTACACACATACACACAGGGAAGTGTTCTTCTTAAGCATAAAACGTATGTTAGGAACCCTGCTTTGTCGACCACTTGTCTCCCATCGCGTCGCCAGCAGCCCAGACACGTCTCTTTCGCTTTCCACGGCCAGCAGCTGTCTCTCTGTCTCTAACTCTGCGTGGCCGGTAACTCACACCCTTCTCTTTTTAACTTCGTCCGTAAAGTAAACGACATCCTTTGCATCGCCAGGGGTCTAGACGTCTCTTCTTGCGTTGTCGGTGACGTAGGCGAGCCCCCTGTCGTCTTTAGGAGTCTAAACATCTTCAACTTGTGTCCTCTTGCGTCGCCGCCGTCCGTCCGTCCAACACACGTCGCGACGCCCGCCCGCCCACGTCGCCTCCTCTTCCTCTTGGCTGCATTGTCACTCCTGACGTCATAAAATTTCCTCTCTCCGGGATACGGATGATTATATGTACACACAAACACACACATGTAACTAAGAATAGAATAGAAATCTGCTTTCACGATTCTGCAGCGCTGGGAAACCGTGGCGGCGTCCACGACTCGTCTCTACCTTTACCGGATCACGATGACGACGACGACGACGACGACGACGACATGCAAAATGATTTCTACTTTACACGGCATCCAGACTGACAGACACACTTCGTCTCTACGAGCGGCTAACGGGGGAGGTTTCCACACAAGCAGTTTTCCCTTAATTATTCCGTCAATAAATATGAACATACAAAATTTGGTGCTAATTTGCGATATGAAAATACAATATATATATTCAGCATAGTAATCAAACTTCATTTCTTTTTTTTTATCATTTTTAAATTCTTCAAATCTAATCCTACGATTTCTTCTTGCTTTTTATATCTTAAACATCCTCACACAACTTCACAGTCCAAACTTCTTGGGGGGAAATGAAGGTGTGGCTTCGTTTAAATTCTCTATGTAAAGAATATTCATAGAAAAGCAGCTGCAGGGGTAGTACCTACAGGCAGGCAGGCAGGCAGGCAAGCAAGCAGGCAGGCAGACAGGCGGACAGACAGGCAAGCAGGCAGGCATGCTGACTGGCTGGTCTGCTTGCATGATGCTGCTACCTGCGCCTCTCGACCCTGGTTTTCACACTTGCACTACGACCCGTCCTTGTTCGAGCGGTGCCATGCACAGGTCATGCGCTGCAGTTCCTTCTCTCGCTCTCTCTCTGTCTCTCTAGAAAGAGGAGAGGCGCTCTATTTTAAACACCTTTTCTGCCGTTTCCCTTGTGGAACCATCATCTGGTGCATCACTTACATGTATATGTACATATCTTTACCTTGTTTGTTTACCTTAACAAAGATAGAAAGTGTTCGTCACACACTGGAAGGCTTCTTGATCTTCGCTCTGTCTCCGCGGGGCGGGGAGAGGGTGAAGGAGGGGAGGGGGGCAAGGGAGGGAGGGGGGCAAGGGAGGGAGGGGGAGGGGGAAGGAGTGGGGGAGAGGGACCTCGTCCGTCGCTCACGCGCGTCCTGGCGCCGGGCGCCGGCCTCGTCTGGCGTCGGAGCTCCGCGCACTCGGCACTGGCACCGCCGGCGACGCTGGCCCCGGCGCCACGTCTGCTCGGGGCGCGGCGGCGGCGGCGGCGAGGGATGGGGCGGGTGCAGGGGCGAGGGTGGCGGCCGGAGCGGCTGGGGCGCCGTCGCCGTTACACCCACTCCAGGCCGTCGTCAGGGCTGCTGGACACTGCCTCGCTGTCGTCATCGCTCGTAGCGCGCGCACCGCCGTGGACGCGGGGCGCAGTGGGCGCGGTGGGCGGCGCGACGACGCCTTGGCCGCGCGTCGAGTCCCCCCTTCCCGGCGGAGGCGCTCCCTCCCCTCCCCCCTCCCTTCCTCACACCTCCGTGCCGTCGGGCCCCTCGTCCTGGAACGCGCGGCCCTCGCCCGCCAGCGACGCCTTGCGCGGGTCGCTGGCGACGGACGCGACGGACAGCCGCTTGGCGCTGGGCTTGGGCGGCGGCTTGGGCGGCACCTTCTTGGCCGACGCCGCCGAGCCCGTCGACGCCGAGCTCACGTCCAGGTCCTTGGCCGCCTTCGTGTTGTTGTTGACGCTGTGGCTGTTGTTGTTGTTGTTGTTGTTGTAGAGCGTGGAGGAGTCGAGCGTGGACTCGTTGCTGGAGGCGAGGGGGGAGCGGGAGGGCGTGGCGGCGGCGGCGGAGGCGGGGGAGGAGGAGGCGGGCGGGAGGTGCAGCGGCGACGGGGCGACCGCGGGCGAGGCGGCGCGGTAGGCGGGCGAGGCGGTCCGCGCGGTGCTGGCGGTGGACGGCGTGGGCGAGTGGGCGGGCAGGAAGGTGCCGCGGGTCACCAACTGCGCCGGCACGCCCTCGGGCAGCGCCTGCTGGTGCGCAGGCAGGCTCAGGCCGGCCCCGCCCTCCAGCAGGTTGGGCGTGGAGCGCGGCAGCGTGGAGCTGTGGTTGCGCTGGTGGTGGAGCGGGCGCGCCGGGCCGCCCGTCGCGGGGGCGTAGTAGGCCGGCATCCCGGGCGGCGAGGCGGGCGACTGCGGCGTGCGCGGCGTGAAGGGCTCGGCGGCGCGCAGCGCGGGGCGCGTCAGGTCGGTGCGCGAGGTGCCGTCGGCGGTGGTGCGCGGGCCCAGCGTGTCGTAGATGGGGTCGTAGCGGCGCTCGCCCTCCTGCGGCGGAGGCGGCGGCGAGCTGGCGTCCGCCTCCAGCGACGACTGGCCTGCCCACGACGGCGAGCGGTGGCGCCGCGGCAGCGTCACGTAGCCAGGGCGCGGCTGCGGCTGCGGCGCGACGTAGGCCACGGGGTACGGCGTGTACTCGGCGGGGTGCACGTAGCTGTAGCGGTACTCGGCGGCGGGCGGCGGCGCGGCGGCGAACTGCGGCGCCACCAGCGAGTGGTAGGACAGCTGCGTGGGCGACACGGCGCGCGGCCGCGTCATGTCCAGCAGGTCGGGGTAGTGGCCCAGGTAGTCGACGACGCTGTGCGCCGGCGCGGCGCAGGGCGCGTCCAGCGGCAGCGTCGTGTCCTGCGACGGGAGGTCGTCGTCCTCCTCCTCCAGCGTGGCCAGGGGCGTGCGGTGCGCCGCAGGGCCAGCCTCGGGGTAGTCCACCTCGTCGTAGCTGCGGTGCGCGCCCGCGTCCGCCGCAAGCGCCGCCATCTCGATGTCCGTCTGCGGCACCTGCTCGTACTGGCGCGGCGGCTTCTCCACCGGGTTCACGATCATCACGTTCTTGTGCTCCACGTGGCCGCCCGCGGTGCCGTTCACCTTGGGGCGCGCCTTCATCTCGCGGCTCTTGCGGCGCCGCAGGCAGCAGCACAGCGCCACGATGAGCAGCAGCAGCAGCAAGACGCCGCCCGTGGCGATGCCGATGATGGCGTAGAGGTCGAGCGTGGCCTTGGGCGCCACGGCGCCCGTGTGCGACGGCGCGGCGGCCACCAGCGACACGTTGTGCTCCACGAGGCCCGCCAGGTTGTCGGCCACGCAGGTGTAGTAGGTGAGGTCGTGGTCCTGCACGTGCGTGACGGTGAGCTCCGACCAGCGCGTGGCCGCCTCCACCACCTCGCGCACCACGTAGCGCTGCTCGGGCTGCGAGAACGGGATCACCGACATGTTGGTGAGCACGCGGCCGTGCAGCACCCACTTGAGCTGCGGCAGCGGCTCGCCCGTCGCGCGACACGTCAGCGACGCGTTCTGGCCCGGCGCGGCGGGAACCTCCGTCTGTATCACGATGAGCTCCGGGCGGCACGCCAGCTCCTCGTCGCTCACGTTCTCCCATCGGCGCCCCGACACGCGCTCCGGCGAGTGGCACGTCACGTGCTCCTGCAAAACAGTGGGCGTCAGACGAATGCTCGGGAGGCAGAGGCACATGCCAGGAAAGTAAATGCCACACGAAAGTCACCTTTAACAAAACCTAAACAAATCCACACGTTTACATGCATGCCCCCCCCCCCCCTCCTACAGTCTCCCCCCTCACCTGCAGGAGCGACCTCTTCTTGGTCCAGCGCACCAGGTTCTTGAGGCGGCAGTCGCACTCCCACGGGTTGTCGTGCAGCTCCAGCTCCACCAGGTTCGTGTTGTTGACGAAGAGCTCCGGCTGCACGAGCTTCAGCTTGTTCCCCGAGAGCCTGGCGGGGATTCAGGAAATAAGGACAAAGGGAAGGAGTGGCTTTGCTTGCATCGGAAACAAGTGTGCCATTATCATGCAAAAGGGAAAATACGAACAAAATGACACTTTCAAAATAAACAAAACACTGACACATAGAGAAAAAAAGAACAAATATATACCTATAAATAAACAACACATTGTATATTATAAAACTATACTCCTGTTTAATACCATACCTCCGACATCCTAAATAAAAAAAAAAGAAAAACATTAAACATAATAGCAAACATCAAGCAACGCCATTCTTAGCAGTACTTCAGCATGATTTCCCAGATGAACACTTGATTTCACCCCCCCCCCCCCTCTCATATTCTTAAATAACTCCAAAACATGGCACAAAAGAGAGTTCTCAACGCTGTCCTTTTTCCTGACAGCTGGTTGTAGCTCTTGTGTGGAAGCAGAGGAGAGATACGAAAATAACTTGTTCCATAGGAAGGTAAAAATCATTGAATAAAAAAAAAAAAAAAAAAAAAAAAAAAAAAAAAAAAAAAAAAAATATATATATATATATATATATATATTTTTTTTTTTTTTTTTTTTTTTTTTTTTTTTTTTTTTTTTTTTTTTTTTTTTTTTTCCCTATGCGTATGTTTCTTATGTCTATTCTACGCTCCTCCCTACATTCGCTCTCTAGTTCTTTATCAATCTCACTTTCACTCTCACTTCCTCCACTCTCACCCGGACTCTCACTCTCACCTGTACCCAGCTACACCCACCTACTCCCCCTACCCATCCCTCTCCTCCCTCCCCTTCCCCCTCCTCCCTCCCCTTCCCCATCCCTCTCCTCCCTCCCCTTCCCCCTCCTCCCTCCCCTTCCCCCTCCTCCCTCCCCATCCCTCTCCTCCCTCCCCTTCCCCCTCCTCCCTCCCCATCCCTCTCCTCCCTCCCCATCCCCCTCCTCCCTCCCCATCCCTCTCCTCCCTCCCCATCCCCCTCCTCCCTCCCCTCCCCCTCCTCCCTCCCCATCCCCCTCCTCCCTCCCCTTCCCCCTCCTCCCTCCCCATCCCCTCCTCCCTCCCTCCCTTCCCCTCCCCTCCCCCTCCCTCCCCTCCTCCCTTCCCCCCTCCCCCTCCTCCCTCCCCATCCCCCTCCTCCCTCCCTGCCTCCCCCTCCTCCTCCCCTCCCCCTTCCCCCTCCCTCCCTCCTCCCTCCCCATCCCTCTCCTCCCTCCCCTTCCCCCTCCTCCCTCCCCCTCTCTCACCTGAGCGACGTGAGCAGCGCCAGGTTGGAGAAGGCGTAGTTGTTGATGTAGACGAGGTCGTTATTTCGGAAGTCGAGCTTGCGCAGGTGGGGGAGAGGGGGGAACTGCACCCCGTCCAGGCGCATCAGCGCGTTCTCGCTCAGGTCCAGCACGCGCAGCTTCTCTAGGCCTGTGGGTGTAAGAAGGGGGGGGGGGAGAGAAAGGGAATGATTAGTATTTTGAGGTTGGGGAGAACGAGGGGAAAGTGGGAGGGAGGGTGCGAAAGGTAAAAGAGGGAGAGAATGAGGAAGAAGAGCAGCAACAGGGCAATAGAAAATGGGACGAGGGCGAGGGAGAGAACAAAAAATAAATGAAAAGTAGGTAAGCCAACGCACTACAAAGGGCTACACATTCGAACATTTTTTCCCACTAGTCTATAAAAGGCAAAATATTCGCTCCACAACTGACAGATACAACGACTGCGTGGAAGTATTCCTCCATTCACCATGGCTCAACGCGTGTGGGTGGGACGCCTTGCATATTTTATTGCTTCGGCTTTTAATTGCATTATCCATCAAAAATACTCGTGCAACAAAACACATGCAGACCTCTCTCTCTTCACCCCTCCTTCCCCACGCCCTCAAACTTCTCTTATCCCTACCCTCCCTGCGCCCTCTCCCTCCCTCTCACTCTCTCTTTATCCCTTATCTCCTCCCTCCCTCTCCCTCACCCCTCTTTCTTTTCACCAATCACTCCACCCCCCTCCCTCTAGCAATCCCTCTCCCTTGCTCCCTCCCTTAATCCCTCTGATTCCTTCACTACCCATCCCTTACCCTTCCTTCTCCCTTCACCCCGCCCTTCCCCCCCTCTCCCTCTCCTCTTCCTACGCTCCCTTGATCCCTCTCCCTTCCTCCACCACTCTTTTCCCTCATCTCCCCCTCACTCTCCACCCCCCTCCTCCTTCCCCCTTTCCCTCACTCTCCCCTCCCTCTCCCTCTCCCCCTCCTCCCCCCCTCCCTTTCCCTCCCCCTCTCCATCTTCCACCCCTCCTCCCTCCCCCTCACTCTCACTCTCCTCCCCCTCCCCCTCACCCCCCCCCCTCACCAGTGAACGTGTGCAGGTGCAGCTTGTCGACGGCGTTGGCGCTGAGGTCGAGCTCGATCATGATCCTGAGGTCCCTGAAGGCGTCCTTGTGCACGCTGCGGATGCCGTTCTCCTTCAGGTACAGCTTCTGCAGGTTGACCAGGCCGGCCTTCTTGAACGCGTCCT
>NC_051387.1:6375501-6378001 GCF_015228065.2 Penaeus monodon | reverse complement strand
TATTTTCGAAATGCTATGTACACTTTACATGCTAGGAAATTCACTGTTAGCACTGCTATTATTACTCTGTTTGTCTGCTGTCTGCCTAGATATATGTGTGTGTGTGTGTGTGTGTGTGTGTGTGTGTGTGTGTGTGTGTGTGTGTGTGTGTGTGTGTGTGTGTGTGTGTGTGTGTGCGCGTGCGTGCGTGCATGTATACCTATCTATATGTCTTTGTTTCTCTCCCCCCTTCCCTCCCCCTCTCCCCCTCCCTCCCTCCCTTCCTCCTCCCCCTCCCTCCCCTCCTCCTCCTCCCCCAGGGAGCGGCGCCGCCCCAGGAATGCGAGGAATGGCCGTGGCTTCTTCAGGTTCTCCCCCGGGTGCCATCCGGGCGGCCCGGGACAGTGCCTGCCTTATGATGACCCGGCGCTCGAGTGCTGCATTGTTGTTTCAACTGGCACTCCCCCCCACCCCCTCTTCTCCTTCCCCTCCTCCTTCCTCTCCATTAACTCTTTATACTCTTCATTTCCCCTTTCTTCCATCTATCCTTCCCCCTAGTATCATTCTCTTTCTCCTCCCCTTCCCTCCTTTTACTTCCACTCTTATCATTTTCCCCTCCATCTCCCCTTCCTCATACCCCCCCCCCCGTCCCCATTTCTTCATCCTCTTTACCCACTCCTATTCTCCTCCTTTTCCTTCTCTCCTTCCCCATTCTCTCGTTCGCCTCTCAAACGTAATCTATCTATCTATCTTCCTGTTTCGTTCACTAACATCAACCAAAAATCATAACCAACAGATCGATGGGTAGACAAGCAGAGAAAGGACGAAAGAAGAGAAGGAGAGATAGCAACTAAAGGAGGTAAAATCAAATGAAAAAGTTGAAAAGGAAGGGGGGGAGAGAAAATAGAGAAGAGAGAGGGAGGGAGGGAGAGAGGGAGGGAGAGAGGGGGGGGAGAGGGAGAGAGGGGGAGGGAGAGGGAGACAGGGGGGAGGGAGAGGGAGAGAGGGGGGGAGGGAGAGGGAGAGAGAGGGGAGGGAGAGGGAGTGGGAGGGGGAGAGAGAGATAGATAGATAGATAGATAGATAGACAGATAGATAGATAAAGAGAGAGGATAGGAGTGAGAGAGAGAGAGAGAAGAGAAGAGAAGAGGAGAGGAGAGGAGAGAAAAGAAGAGACGAGAAGAAAGAGAGAGAGAGCGAGCGAGCGAGAGGACGAACTTCAGCACACGCATCGTCCAAGTATTTCCTCGTGGCCGTTCTGTCCCGCACCTTCCTCACACGTCACTGCCTCATCTTGACCTCATTCTCGGCCTCACGTCACTCATGCTCCCTCTTCATCTCGTTTCTTTTCACTCTCACTCCCTGCCTCCCTCTCTCTCTCTCTCTCTCTCTCTCTCTCTCTCTCTCCTCTCCTTTTCTCTCGTTTTCCTTTTTTTTCCCCTCTCCTCCCTGCCCCCCCCTCTCTCTCCCTCCCCTCCCTCTCTCTCTCTCTCTCCCTCCCTCCTCTCTCTCTCCCCACTCTCTCTCTCTCTCTCTCTCCCTTTTCATCTCGTTTCTTTTCACTCTCTTTTCACTCTCCCTCCCCCCCCCTCTCTCTCTCTCTTTTCCCCTCTCCCCTCCCTCCCCCTCTCTCTCCCCCTCCCCCTCTTCTCTCTCCCTCCCCCCCTCTCTCTCTCCCTCTCCCTCTCTCTCCTCTCTCTCTCTCTCTCTCTCTCTCTCTCTCTCTCTCTCTCCCTCCGTGAGACGTCCCGAGATTAGCACTGATGGCCGGGCTTTGGGCGAATCACTGCGGCAAACCTCGGCCTCTAATGACAAGGCAGGTCCCTCTCCCCTTCCCCCTCCCCACCCCCTTGCCCCTTATCCCTCCCTTTTTCCCCCTTCATCCCCCCCTAACCCCCTCCTGTATCACCCTCCTTCCCCCTTCCGTTCCATTTCGCTCCACCCCCCCCCCCTAGACCGACCTAACCACAGCCTACCCATCACTCCCTCTCCCCCTACCCCCTCTTCCCCACCCCCCATTTCATCCCCTTTTAATGCCAATCATCTTTTATCACCCTTCCTCTGCCTTGCTTCTTCCCTCATCCTACAAGCAAGGGCGGAATCGACACACGTGGCGTGAGAGAGTCCGCCGCATCTTGTGTATTAAAATAATTAGAATTACAATGTTCATCATATTCATCGTCACTATTAATACATCTATTACTCTATCTATTACCGCTATCATTGCATTATCATATTCATCATCACTATTAATATATTTATTGCTATATCTGCCATCACTCTTTTACATTTACTATTATATCATTATCACTATTATATCATTATCATATATATGATCACTACTATTAAATGTATTACTGTATCTATCATCACTATCATTACAATCATCATCATATTCATCATCATTCATATCACAATTATTGTTATTATATTACATTACATATAATACTGATCACCATATTACTTTCAAAATAATTCAGTGGTTAATAGATTTTGTGTCTCCTCCTCTTTCCTCCTTCCT
>NC_051387.1:6365068-6370068 GCF_015228065.2 Penaeus monodon | reverse complement strand
CTCTCTCTCTAATATCTCACTCACACTTTCTTACCCTCTCCATCTGCCCTTCTTTCTTGTCACACTGCACGCCTCTTCCCTTTTTCGCGTGGGTCACCTTGCGCCAACCTCGTAATCATTATCATCAATTCTTGCTACGATTTCTCACCCTCTTCTTCTTCTTCTTCTTCTTCTTCTGTTCTGCCGCTTCCTCCTTCCCTTCGTTCGTCCTCTCTCCGACTTTCTCTCCATTAGCACTAACACTATTGATATTGCTGTTTTTAATTCTTTCAATGTTCCTCTCTTCCTTCTCCTTCCCATTCTTCTTCTTCTTCTTTCTCTCTTCTTCCTTCCTCGTTGTCTCTCTTCCTTATTCGAAATTCCACGGCGTCCTCCTCATTTACAAGTGCCTTCCCTCCCTTTTTCTTTCCTATGCCACCTCTTCCTCTTCCTCCTCCTCTTTCTCCTCCTCCTCTCCCAGTCCGTTTGCTTTTCTCTGCCCATGTTCCTCGCTCCCTCCTCCTCCTCCTCCACCCCTTCCCTTTCCCTTTCCACCTCCTCCTCCTCCTTACCCCTCCGCCCCTCCCCTCCCCTCCTCCTCGCTCCCCTTTTCCTCCTCCTCCTCCTCCTTTTCGTCCTTTTCCTCCTCTCTTTCTCCCTCATCCACCTAATCCCTCCATTTAGCCTCCTTCTCCACAGGGAAACGGTCCCAGTGGACCTTTCATTTAGCTCATGCAATACCCTATAGTGTAAGGTAAAAGGAGGGAGGAGAGGGGAAGAGAGGGGAAGGGAGGGGAGAGGGGAGGGGCGGGGAGATAGAGAGATAGATAGATAGATAGATAGATAGACAGACAGATAGACAGATAGAGAGAGGGAGGGAGAGAGGGAGAAAGAGAGAGAAAGAGAGAAAGAGGGAAAGAAAGAAAGAGAGAGAGAGAGAGAGAGAGAGAGAGAGAGTGAGAGTGAAACACGCGGTTTCTTTTCAGCGTGGATGTGGGTTGGCGTGTTTTTATTAATGAAGAGGAATGGGCAGCGAAGGTCACGGGGCCGGCCAGGGAATGGGGAAAAATGATACTCTATAGTAACCACCGCTCATACGCAAATTGTATTACGTAACGTATTACTTTAGAGAGGGAGGGAGGGAAGAGGGGGGGAGGGAGGGAAGAGGGGGGGAGGAGGGAAGAGGGGGGGAGGAGGGATGGGGACGGGGATGGGGGGGGGGGGAAGAAGGGAGGAGGAGGTGCGGGGAAGGAGAGAAAAAAGGGGTAAGCGAGAGTAAATCTCTCTTTCTCTTTCTCTCTCTCTCATCTCCCTTCCTTCCTCCCTCGCTCTCCCTCCTCTCCCACATCTCCCTTCTTCCCTGCCTCCTCTCCCTCCCTCCCTCTCTCTCCCCTTTTCCTTCTTTCTCTCACACACGCCCATGACTCAGCCTACGGTGAGTTAAATGCCTAATTCTGGGTTTATGGTCATCGGTCTCCTCATGACGCTTTCTTTTTAAGGAGGAAGAAAAAAAAGGAAAAAAGGGGGATGATGAAAGGAAGTGGAGGAGGGCAGGGGAAAGGGGGGAGGGGAGGAGGAGGAGGAGGAGGTGGAGGAGGAGGAGGTGGAGGAGGAGGAGGAGGAAGAGGACGAAAAATAGGAAGAGAAAGAGGAGGAGGAGGAGGAGGAGGAGGAGGAGGAGGAGGAGGAGGAGGAGGAGGAGGAGGAGGAGGAGGAGGACGACGACGAGGAGGAGGACGACGAGGAGGAAGAGGAGGAGGAGGAGGTTCCTTGAGAAAAAGGCAAATGAAGAGGACGGAAATACATATATACACAAGGAGAAAAGAAAAAAAGAAGAAAAAGAAATGAAAAGAAAAAAAGAGGAAGACACAAAGGCAGAGAAAAAGGAGGAGGAAGAGGAGGTGCGAAGCCATGAGTCACCCCCCCCCCCATGAGACGGCCTGAGACCTTCCCGAGGGAGAGCGAGAGCCTGCGCCGGACTCGGCCCTGTCGTGACTCACGCTGCGGGGGGAGGGGGAGGGAGGAGGAGGGAGGAGGAAGAGAGAGGAAGGAGGGAGAGAGGGGGAGGGAGAAGGAGGAAGGAGGGAGAGAGGGGGAGGGAAAAGGAGGGAGAAAGGGGGAGGAAGGAGGGAGGGAAAGGGGAGGAAGAAGGGGGAGGGAGGGAGGAGGGAGGGTAGGGGGAGAGGTATGCATACCAAAACACAGGAGCAAAGCTGCTAATGATAAAAAAATATTCGGTAAGAAACAAAAATGTAACCATCAATAATATGGGAAAATATTATAAAAGAGAGAGAGAAAAAAACATATTGGAAGAATATGAAAGCCTATCTCTCTCTCTCTCTTATCTCTCTCTCTCTCTCTCTCTCTCTCTCTCTCTCTCTCTCTCTCTCCCTCTCTCTCTCTCTCCCTCTCTCTCTCTCTCCCTCTCTCTCTCTCTCCCTCTCTCTCTCTCTCCCTCTCTCTCTCCCTCTCTCTCTCTCTCCTCCCTCTCCCTCTCCCTTCACCCATTCTCCTTACTCCTTTACAAAATCATCATCATTACTCTCTTATGATTCCATTACCAAGAACCTCCGTCCGTCCAACTGCCTTGCAAACTCCCCTGCAATGCAATCCTGCTCTTTTACCCTCAATCGAAGAAACGACCGAACGACCACCCAACACGACTCTTTGTTTTGTTTTGTTTCTTTCCCGCGATGCTTCTCACCCCCCCATCCATCCCCTACCCCTAACCCCATTCCCCCCCTCCATCCCCCATCTTCCCCTCTCCCACCCCCTACCCCTTAACCCCATCCCCCCCCTCCATCTCCCATCTTCCCTCTCCCATCCCCTACCCCCATCCACCCCCACCCCATTCCCCTTTCCATCCCCCCACCCCCTACCCCTTAACCCCCTTCCCCACCTCCCCATCTCCCTCGCCAGGAACCTCGGAAATCCTTACGCGATGAGAGGCCGGCGGGGAGACAAAGCAAGACGGAGAGGAGGAGGAGGAGGAGGAGGAGGAGGAGGAGGAGGAGGAGGAGGAGGGGAGGAGGAGGAGGAGGAGGGAGGAGGAGGAGGAGGAGGAGGAGGAGGAGGAGGAGGAGGAGGAGGAGGAGGAGGAAGGAGGGAGGAGGGAGGAGGAGGAGGAGGAGGAGGAGGAAGGAGAAAGGGTAGATAGGAAGAAGGAATGGGGAGGGAAGGAGGGAGGAAGAGAGGGAGAGGGATAGTACGATGGGGGGAAGAAGGATAATTAGAGGGCAGAGAGACAGAAAACGAGAGAGTAAATGAATGAAAAAAGAAAGAGAACGAGAGAGAGAGAGAGAGAGAGAGAGAGAGAGAGAGAGAGAGAGAGAGAAAGAGAGAGAGAGAGAGAGAGAGAGAGAGAGAGAGAGAGAGAGAGAGAGAGAGAGAGAGAGAGAGAGAGAGAGAGACATGATCCCCCGTCATCGCGACAATCGACCTTTTCTATAAATTAGGCGAGACACATCCCCCCCCCGCCCCCCCCTTGAGGAAAAGTTGGCCTGCGTCATTGGCATACGAATCGCACTCTCCGGCCGCCCGTCCTCAGAACACACCAGGCAACTTCGTCCGGCTCTCTTCTCTCTTCTCTTTCCCCTCTTCTTTCTCTCTTCTCTCTTCCCTCCTCTTTCTATCTTCTCTTCCCTCTTTTTTCTCTCTTCTCTCTTCCCTCTTTTTTCTCTCTTCTCTCTTCCCTCTTTTTTCTCTTCTCTTTCCTTTCTTTTTTCTCTTCTCCTCTTTCCCCCACTCTTCTTCTATTTTCCCCTCTTCTCCTCTTTTCTCTCTTTTTCCCCTCTTCTCCTCTTTTCCCTCTCTTCTTTTTCTAGTCTTTCCTTCTCTTTTCTCTCCTCTCTTCTCTATTCCCTTTTCTTCCCTCTCTTCTTCTCCTCTTCCCCCTACTATTTTCATGCTTTATCTTCCTTTCTACTCGTTCATCGTTTTCTTTTTTTTTCGTCTCGTGGATTCGAGCAGAAGAAAAGAAGGTGAATAAGGAATTTAGAGAGAGAAAAAAAAGGAAAACAACGAAAATGTAACGAATATTTGAAAAAAATAAAACGAAAATTAGAGAAAGAAAACAAAAGAACGAAAGCAAGAGATAAAAAAGAGGCAAGGAGAGCGCACACAGCATAAAACAGCCAGTAACCGAGCAGCAGGGACAGGCGCGAAAGTCTACGGGACCCGCACGCCACGTTTCTCTCCCCCGGCGCCCGGTGAGAGGCCAGGCGAGGCCAGGCGAGGGCAGACGAGGTCACGAGGCTGAGACTGCACTTACGAAGGACACTCTACACGCCTATTTAAAAAGCGAGGGCGCGAGTGTGACACTCAAAAGCATTCGGAAGGATTTCATACATTTTCTCGTTTCTTTTGTTCGGCGCAGTTTGACGAGAGAGAGAGAAGGGAGGGAATGAGGAAAGGAGGAAGACAAATGGAGAGAGAAAAAAGAGGAAAACAAAAAGGGAAGGGGAAGAAGGGAGGGAGGGAGGGAGGGGGAGGGGGGGGGAGGGAGGGAGGGAGAGGGAGGGGGGGAGGGAGAGAGAGAGAGGGGGGAGGGAGGGGAGAGAGGAAAGAAAGAGAGAGAGAGGGAGAGAGAGGGGAGAGAGAGAAGAGAGGAAGGAAAAGAGAGACAGAGAGAGAGGAAGGGGAGGGGGGGGAGGGGGGGGGGGAGGGGGGAAGGAGGGAGGAAGGGAGGGGAAGGGGGGGGAGAGGGGGAGGAAGGAGGGAGGAGGGGGGGAGAGGGAGGGAGGGAGGGGGAGGAGGGAGAGGGGAGGGAGAGGGAGGAGGAGAGGGAGAGAAGGGGAGAGAAGGGGAGAGGAGAGAGAGAATAGAGAGAGGGGAGGGAGAGAAGAAATACGGGGCAGAGCGTGAGGAGCCTTTAAGAAGAAACCCGAAAAACCCCCGAATTTGGGATGCCCGTCCCCCGCCCCAGGGTTTTTAATTTTTAGCTTTAAAAAGTAAAACCAGGGATTTTTTTACCCCCCCCCAAAAAAAAAAAAAAAGAAAAAAAAAAAAAAAAGGAAAAAAAT
>NC_051387.1:6357383-6364968 GCF_015228065.2 Penaeus monodon | reverse complement strand
GTTACTACTACTACTGCTACTACTACTGCTACTACTACTACTACTATAATAACAATAACAACAACTTCAGAAACAGGAACGCCACAGCTATAGAACAAAGAAACAAACAAATCTCCCGCGACGACGCCAACCGAGCGCCCTCGGCATCCGTCGCCAGTCCCCTCGTTTGCCCTCGACGTCGTTTGTAGGAGGGAGGCGGGAGGGGGGGGGCAGCAAACAAACAAACGCATACACAAATACCAGGGTGCGTGTGCCTTGCGGCCATCGCGTGAGGCGCCTCGACCCCGAAAGACACATTCTGAGTACTTTCCCAACTCTCTCGACTTTCCTGATTCCTTTCATCCTGTCCTTTCTACTCCTTTCTCTCCTCTCCTTCTGTCCTTTCTACTCCTTTCTCTCCTCTCCTTCTGTCCTTTCTACTCCTTTCTCTCCTCTCCTTCTGTCCTTTCTACTCCTTTCTCTCCTCTCCTTCTGTCCTTTCTACTCCTTTCTCTCCTCTCCTTCTGTCCTTTCTACTCCTTTCTCTCCTCTCCTTCTGTCCTTTCTACTCCTTTCTCTCCTCTCCTTCTGTCCTTTCCACTCCTTTCTCTCCTCTCCTTCCCTTCTTTCCACTCCTTTCTCTCCTCTCCTTCCCCTCTTCCCACTCCCCTCCTTACTCTCAACCCCTTCCCCTCACTCTCCTCCTCTCCTCTTCCTCCCCCTCTTTACTCTCTTCCCCCTTCCCCTCAACATCCTTCTCTCCCCTCCTCTCCCTTTCCCCTTCTTTTCTCTTCCTCTCCCTCTTCCCTCTCCTCTCCTTACTCTCTTCCCCTTCCCCTCACTCTCCATCTCTTCCCCTTCCCCTCACTCTCCATCTCTTCCCCTTCTCTCCTCCCTTCCCCACCACCTCCTCCCATCCTTTTCTGACACACACGTCCCACCGCCTTTGCTCCATTAACTATGACGGTGATTGTCGCTTGATGACCCAAGATGACCCCAAGAATTAGATGGAATCGTAATGTTGACCCTTTGCTTCCCGCATGATGTCAGGCGCGAGGGACAGGCCACCCTTCTTCTCTCCCTTCCTCCCTCCCTTTCCCTCTGTGCGCGTGCCTGTCTCTCTGTCTCTTTTTCATATTCTTTTCTTCTGTCACTGTCTCTCTTCTTTTTCTTTTTCTTCCTCTTTTTCTTCTTCTTCTTCCTCGCCGTCGCGTCGCCCTCCTCCTCCTCCTCCTTCCCTTCCTCTTCCTATTCCTCTTCCTCTTCCTCCTCTCCCCCTCTTTCTCTTCCCCCCCCCTCCTCCTCTTCCTCTTCCCACTTCCTCTTCCTTCTCCTCCCTCTCCTCCTGTACTCCTCGTGGGCGGCCGGTCTTGGTCCTGTCCCTTTCCTGGTCACCGTCTGGTCACCGGCCCTTACCCAATGCCCAACATACCCGCGCATTATACGGTCATTCACACCGAGGGAGTAGGCTACGGGGAGGGGGGGGAGATGCTGTTTTATAATAATGGGGTATATTAATGCATATTATAATTCTCTTTTACTTTATGTTCTCTCTCTTGCGCGCTTTCTCCCTCTCCCTCTCTCTCTCATCTATCTCTCCCTCTCCCCCTCCTCTATCTCTCCCTCCCCCTCTCCTCTCTCTCCTACTCCCTCTCCTCTCTCCCCCTCTCCCTCTTCCTCCTCTCTATCTCTCTCTCTCCAATACACTTATAAACATCTAGCCCCCCCCCCCCCATGCGCATGCGTCGGAACTTCAGCTGGTTTCGAAATCCAATTCCCAGCCATGATTGTGCGGATAATGGAGAACGCATGACCTCAGGGTAAAAAAAGGAAAAAAAAAAGGGAAAAGAAGAAAAGAAAAAAAAAACGGATGGCTAATAACGAACGGCGAAGAGCAGAGCGAACGAAAGGAGGGAGGAGGAAGGATGGGTGAAAATTATGAAAAGAGAGGAGGAAAGGGAGAACGAGTTTCGATATAATGGAAGACATAGAGATTGATAAGCCTCATTATCGATAAAACGGAAATGTAGATAGATAAGGAACGAGAGAAAAAAATAATAAAACGGGATGAGAAAAAAATAGAAACAAAGCAAGACATCGAGACAAAAAGCACAAGAGATAAAGAAGACGGAATACCTACGCCTCACTCACGAATGCATTAGGCCCCCCTCCAAAAAAACACACATGCTCCGTTTTCTGTAAATCGAGAAGAGACCGGCGGACCTCCGTGTCACAACACGTCCCTGAGGAGCGAGGCTTATGGCGAGAGATTCTACAAGCGTCACAAGTGGATTACATTACGGCCATACTCCTTTTTTTATTGTTCCTTCATGTCTGTTTTCCTTTTATTTTCTTCTTCTTCTCTTTCTCTTTCCCCTCTCATCGCCTCCCCTCTTTCTCCCCCTCCTGTCTGTCTATCACGCTCTCCCTTCCCCTCTCTCTCCGTCAGGGTACAAAAGTAAACAACCTATGCCCTCCTCGCGTCCTCTCCCTCCCCCCCTGCCCATTACCCCCTTTCACCCCCCCCTCCCTTCGCTTGTCACTCCTTGACATTCATTTCACAGCAACTCCTTGGACGCTCGTGACTCTAGCTGGACACTCGCAAGGAACGAACTTTTTTCCTCGAATTTCTACTGGGCTTTTCTACGCGCCTCCATTATTCTCTCTCTCTCTCTCTCTCTCTCTCTCTCTCTCTCTCTCTCTCTCTCTCTCTCTCTCTCTCTCTCTCTCTCTCTCTCTCTAGCACTCGTTCCCACTCTTTCTATTTATCTTTCTCTCTTTACACCTAAAAACGTCCTTCCTTCTCTTCTCCTCTCTCCGTCCGTCCGTCCGTCTGCCTCTTCCTCTCTCACTCCCCCCCCCCCCCGACCTTCTCCACCTGAAAACACCATCACAGCAGACCTTAAAGGAACCTTCCCCCCTCCCTCCCCCTCCCCCTCTCCACCTCATCCGGTTGCGTGACAGCAACATAAACAAACAAACAAGCGGTGCTAAAACGGCCCCCATGACGCCCCTGATCACATGCCTTTCTCTCTCGATCCGAAGACGCGCCTCGCCTCCAGAGAGAGAGAGAGAGAGAGAGAGAGAGAGAGAGAGAGAGAGAGAGAGAGAGAGAGAGAGAGAGAGAGAGAGAGAGAGAGAATTCTTTTTCCTGTTATAAGCTAGTCCCTTACCTTATCTAACACCCACATCTATCACAGTATCTATTAATATCTATCTAATCTGTATCTGTATATCCACGCACCTCTTCATCTCTTTCATCTACATATCCACATATCAACCCACACAAGAGCCACCTATCCACATAAAACCCCACACACGATCCACCTATCCACATAAAAACCCACACACGATCCACCTATCCACATACCAACCCACACACACAATACACCTATCCACATATCAACCCCTCTCACACACACAATCCACCTACCAACACACCAACCCCCCCACACACACAATCCACCTATCCACACCCACACGCAACCAAAGCACACACACACACACACACACACACATACAGACCCTGACAACCGCACGACCCCAAAAATACACCTTCTCTACCCGCATGACCGCCGCCATCCGCACGACCCCAAAAATACACCTTCTCTACCCGCATGCCCGCCGCCATCCGCACGGCCGCGCTATTCCGACATCAAAGACCTCTGGAGCGGGTCACACAAGCTCCGCCAGGTGTCACTTGCAAGAGCGAAGCCATGCAATCAACCTCACCTCTCCCCTCCCTTCCCCTCCCCTTACCCCCCCCCTCTCTTAATCCTAACCCTTTAACCTCTCCTCCCCCGCCCTCTCCCCCTCCTCCGCCCACCCCTCCCCCTCCTCCGCCCACCTGCTCGCCCGGAACCGCTTATTATGACATGTGTAAGGGAGGGAGGGGGAGGGAGAAGGAAGGGGAGAGTGAGAGGGAGAAGGAGGGGAGAGTGACAGGGAGAGGAAGGAAGGAAAGAGGAGAGGGGGGGGGAGAGAGAGGCAGAGAGAGAGAGAGAGAGAGAGAGAGAGAGAGAGAGAGAGAGAGAGAGAGAGAGAGAGAGAGAGAGAGAGAGAGAGAGAGAAGAAACAAAGAAACAGCGAAAAAGAAAGAAACAAAGAAAGACACCGAAACAAAGAGAGAGAGAAAAAAAACGAACAGAAACGAGAAGAGTAGCCAGAGAACTAAGAGAAAGAGAGAAACAAACGAGACCAGAAACGAGCGAGGCAACAGGACGCCCGACTTGCATTCCTGAAGGACTTCAATCCTCCGAGGAAAAGCCGATCCTCGTCTCCCCCAAACGACGCAAAAATATGTGCATCGCGACATGGAGAAATAAATTATATTTCCAGTTTAATCCCTAATTTATTTATCTTATTTTATTTATTAATTATTACTATTTTATCTATTTCTTTATTTTATTATTATTATTATTTTTTTTTGTCTATTTCCCCCTCCTTTTTCGGATTTTCCTCTTCATCCCCTGTTCTTCTTTCTTCTTCTTTTTCTTCTTCCTCTTGCATATCATCTTTTTTTTTATTATCCTATTCTTTTTTGTTCTCTCTCTTCTTCTCCTCTTTTCGTTGCGTTTCCCGTTACGGCAACGTTATACTGACTCCGGGCTCGGGTTTCTCGTCGATGAGCCCCCCCCCCCCCCCCCCCTCTCCTCTCTCTCTCTCTCTCTCTCTCTCTCTCTCTCTCTCCCTCTCTCTCTCTCTCTCTCTTCCATCCTCCTTACCCGTTTACCTTAGTTCCTCACCTGCCTCAGTTCCTCTCCCTTTACCTCACTTGCGCCAGCTGCTCCCTTTTGCCTAGTTATCTGAGCTTCCCCCTTTCTTTACCCATTTACCTCAGTCTTGTCTCTTGCCCAAACTTCTCAGCCCTCTCCCTTTACCTCACTTACATCGCTCTTCCCATTTTACCTAGCCGTCTGTGCCCTCCCTTCACTTTTCCAACTTACCTTAGCCCCTTTCCTTGCCCACTTACCTCAGCCCCGTCTCTTGCCTAATTACCTCGGCTCCCTTCCTTCATCCACTTGCCTTAGCCCCCTCTCTTGCCCACTTACATCGGCTCTTCCCCCTTTACCCAATTATCTGAGCCTTCTCTCCCTTACTTACCTCAAACCTACCTCCCTTTGCCCACTTTCCTCAGCCCCGCCTCTTGCCCAGTTACTTCATCCCTTTTTCCTTTACCCAAATACCCGAGGCCTCCTTCCCTTACTCCCTTTCCTCAGCCCCCTCCTTTTACCCACTTGCCTCACCCCCCTCCTTTTACCCACTTGCCTCACCCCCCTCCTTTTACCCACTTGCCTCACCCCCCTCCTTTTACCCACTTGCCTCAGCCCCCTCCTTTTACCCACTTGCCTCATCCCCTCTTTTTACCCCTTGCTTCATCCCCCTCTTTTTACCCACTTGCCTCAGCCCCCTCCTTTTACCCACTTGCCTCATCCCCCTCCTTTTACCCCTTGCTTCACCTCTTACTTCTTCCTACTTCAGCCTCTTCGTCAACACCATCATCTGCATCATAATTTCTCATTATATTTCTTTCCCCTTTCCTCTTCCACCGCTGTTCTTCTTCTTACAAATTTTCCTGATCTTTCTCTTTCTCCTTCCGCCTTCTCCATTTCTATTTTCTCTTCGTCTCGTCTCTTTTTTTTTCTTCTTTTAATCTCTCTTTCTCCCCCCCCCCCCACACTCCACACTGACAATTGTTTCTCGTCCTTTCTTTGCTTCTCCTCATTCTCTCTCTTCTCTCTTCGCCCCTTGTCCTCCTTCCAGCCTCCTTAAACGTATTCACCCCTTTACCTGCCTTCCTCCATCTCTCATTCTCTCTCTCTCTCTCTCTCTCTCTCTCTCTCTCTCTCTCTCTCTCTCTCTCTCTCTCTCTCTCTCTCTCTCTCTCTCTCTCTCTCTCTCCTCCTTCGCCTCCCTCTCCCTCTTCCACCCTTCACCCTTCCTCTTCACGTCTCCCTCCAGCTACTCTTCGTAATTTCCAATCTTCCCTCCCTTTGGTTGACTTATTTCTCTTCCTCTTTATATTCTTTCTTGCCCTTGTTCTTGCTCTCCCCTTCATCCAATTCTCCTCCATCTCCTTTCGTTCCAAATATCAATTACTTCCTTCCTCTCTTCCTCTCCCACTCCCCCCCTTCCCTCTCTCCTTCCTCCCCTTTCCACCCTTTCATGCACGATCTCCTCCCCCGACCCCCCTCCTCCCCTCCCTCCCTCCCTCCCTTCCCCTTTTCAATCTTTCCACGCCCTATCATCACCCGCCCATCACGCCCACCCGCCCACTCTCCCCCTCCCCTTTCAACCCTTTTCACGCCTAATTTCCCCTCATTCCCCCCCTCCTCCCCTCCCCCCTCAGCCCTTCTCCCTATTGCAAAGCACAAATTGCAAGCTCTGGGCGACCTTTCCTGCACACACTTAATTACACCAATTATTGCACATCGCCATTTTAAACTTAATTAATTGGCTCTCTCGATGGCCTCGCAATGTTATTATCATTATTTCCTTTTTTTCTCTCTCTCTTTCCATATTTTTATTTTGTGAATCGGGAAAGAAATTGAATGACCCTCCCCCCCCTTTTCCGAGTTCCCGTGGGGGGTGGGGGGCGGGGGTAAGATTTTTTTTTTTTCAATTATCTTTGTATCTTTATGTTTCTGTCCTAACCGAATTATATGTCTATCTCTCTGCCTCTCCCTTCTATTTCTCTTTCTTCTTCTTCTTCTTCTTTTTTTCCTTCTTTTTCTTTTCCTTCTTCTTCTTCTTCTTCTTTTCCTTCTTCTTCTTCTTCTTCTTCTTCTTCTTCCTCCTCTTCTTCCCCTCCCTTCACTCAAATGATATTGTTAATGGCTTCATGCCTACCCCCCCCCCCCTCCCCGCCTCTAATTCTGCGCCGACCCCGCCATAGCCTTTGCCTTATTAACTCAAACGTGCGTGTGTATGTGTGTGTGTGTGTGTGTGTGTGTGTGTGTGTGTGTGTGTGTGTGTGTGTGTGTGTGTGTGTGTGTGTGTGTGTGTGTGTGTGTGTGTGTGTGTGTATGTGATGTGTGTGTGTATATGTATGTATGTGAGTATATGTGTATGTATATGTGTATGTATATGTGTATGTATATGTGTATGTGAATGTATATATATATATATATATATATATATATATATATATATATATATATATATATATATAAATATATATATATATATATTTTTTTTTTACGGTAAGTTCATGTCTGAGCCGCCGTGGTCACAGCATGATACTTAATTGTAGTTTTCATATTGTGATGCTCTTGGAGTGAGTACGTGGTAGGGTCCCCAGTTCCTTTCCACGGAGAGTGCCGGTGTTACCTTTTTAGGCAATCATTCTCTCTATTTTATCCGGGCTTGGGACCAGCACTTGACTTGGGCTGGCTTGGCCACCCAGTGGCTAGGTAGGCAATCGAGGTAAGTTCCTTGCCCAAGGGAACAACCCGCCGGCCGGTGACTCGAACCCTCGAACTCCGATTACCGTCGTGACAGTCTGGAGTCCGACGCTCAACCATTCGGCCACCGCGGCCCCATATATATATATATAATATATATATATAATATATATATATATATCATCAATCAATAAAGGTATGCT
>NC_051387.1:6344298-6357283 GCF_015228065.2 Penaeus monodon | reverse complement strand
CCCCCTCTCCTTTCCTTCCCTCCCTCTCTCCTTCCCCTCCCTCTCTCCTTCCTTCCCTCCCTCTCTCCTTCCTTCCCTCCCTCTCTCCTTCCTTCCCTCCCTCCCTCCCTCTCTCTCTGACCCGCACAAGACACTAAAAATCTGACAACTGCGAGACGGATGCCTGATGGGCCGCCGAGATTCGCTTCTGCGGTTTGGGCCGTTTTGTTTCTTCTTCTTTTCTACTCTCTTTCCCTCTCCCTTACCCCTCTCTTTCCTTGCTTCCTCCCTTCCTCTTCATTCCTCCCATCTCTCTCCCTCTCACACACACACTCTCTCCCCCCCTCTCTCTCTCTCCTTCCCTCTCCATCTTACCCCTTTTCCTCCTCCTCCACTTCAGTCCCTTTATCGCCATCCCCCACTCCCCCCTACCCCCTCCTCCACCCCCACCCGAGAGTAAACCGACCATGTTGACCGCACGCCCACATGACCCCACATGGCCGACGCTTCACAACATGAAAAGCAACATAGAAGAGACGTTTTTTTTTTTAACGATCAACACAATCTGCTCAAAGCGCTCCGATTTCTTTTAGTCTGTCCTCAAAACACATTTTTCTTTTTTGTCTTTCATTCTTTTTTATTTATTTCCCCGGTTATATCTGCCGCAAGAGGAGGGGAAATCTGTTATCAGGAGAAAGTGGGAGAAGGGGGAAATGGGAAAAAAGAGATATGAAAACAAGACGAATGGATAAGTAAATATAGAGAAAGGTTATATGGAAAGAGAGAGAGAGAGAGAGAGAGAGAGAGAGAAGGAGAAAGAGAGAAAGAGAGGGAGGGAGAGGGGAGGGAGAGAAAGACGAGGAGAGGAAAGAGAGAGAGAGAGAGATAGATAGATAGATAGATAGATAGAGAGAGAGAGAGAGAGGGAGAGAGAGAGAGGGAGAGGGAGGGAGGGAGGGAGGGAGTGAGGGAGAGAGAGAGAGAGAGAGAGAGAGAGAGAGAGAGAGAGAGAGAGAGAGAGAGAGAGAGAAGAAATAATTTTAGGGATGGTATGGGAGACGAGGTAATCTGATAACCACCCGAAGGGCGAAACAAGAACGAGGGAAAGAGGAGACGGCAAGAAAAATAAATAGCAATAAAGGAAAAAAGACCAAGAAGGGGAAAAAATGACACAAGCAACGCCCAGACAAAACACAAGCCCTTGCTTCCAAGAACACGAGAAGACGAAAGGGAAGAGGGGAAACTCGTAAATAAAAAGGAGAAAACAGGCTCCAGCCGAAACCGGAGCCGGCGCGTCCAGGCAATCCGATACCCCCTCCCCCTCCCCTCCCCCACCCCCTCCCTCTCTCCCTTACCTATCTTGGTATCCCTGGGGGGCTTCCCTGGGGGCTTCCCTTAGGTTCTGGCGAGTGTTCTGTTGACTTGTGTTCTCAACCTGATCGTAGCGACATGCCTGCTTACTCTTCTCCTCCTCCTCCTCCTCCTCTCCTCCTCTTTTTCCTCCTCCTCTGCTTGCCTTACCTGTCTGTCGCTGCATGCTTGGCGGTGTGCGGCGCCTGTTTGTATTTATTTACTTTGTTTCTTTGTTTATTTGTTGGTGTGACTGCTTGCGTGTGTTTGGGCGATTCCTCATTACGAGGAATTGTTATAACCAACAGGCAATCACGTCCCGAAGATCACAACGAAATTACACACACACAAGCACTAAAACACACACACACACACACACACACACACACACACACACACACACACACACACACCTGACCGCGAGTCACTCAGACTCACTCATTGGTCTGATTCACTGACTAACTGACTCACTCACTAACTCTTTCACTCATTGACTCACTCACCAACTCCTTCAATCACTGACTCACTCACAGACACTCACTAACTCCTTCAATCACTGACTCACTCACTGCCTGACTCACTGACTCACTCACAGACACTCACTAACTCCTTCAATCACTGACTCACTCACTGCCTGACTCACAGACACTCACTCACTCCTTCAATCACTGACTCACTCACTCAACGCCGCACAAAAGCCACGTTAACCCGAGTCATTAATCCTTCTCTCATTTATCTGATTAACTGGCATCTCTTCCTCTTTCCCCTCTTTCGCTCTTATACTCTCTCTGCCTCTTCATCCTCTCTACTCTCTCCTCTCTCTCTTTTCTCTCCTCTCTCTCATATCCACTCCCACTCTCCCCCCAATCCCTTTCTGGAGAGAGATGAGAGCGAGACAGAGAGAGAGAAGATGAGAAGGAAGAGGGAGAGCTTGAGAAGAGAGAGAGAGGAGAGGAGAGGAAAGGAAAACGAGAGGATGAGAGAGAGAGAGAGAGAGGAGAGGAGAGAGAGAGACAGAGAGACGGAGAGATAGAAAATAGAGAGATAGGGGAGAGATAGATAGAGAGATAGAGATAGATGTAGATAGAGTAGATAGATGGGGAAGTTTAGAGGAGAAGAAGGAGAGTGAGAGAGAGAAAAAGAGACACAACAACAAAAACACAGAAAAGAGAGAGAGAGAGAGATTTCTGGCGCCAACAGACTCTCTCGTCCTCCTCTTGAACCCATCGTCCTCAACCCCCCTTACCCCTCCCCCTCCCCCCCCCCGACGCAAACCCCCGCTAAGAACACTGTAAATTCCCTTGTTAAAATCTTACAACTTCATTTCTGTTTACACGGGTTTTTAGATTTTGGGGAATGGAGAAGGGGGAAGAGGAAGAAGAAAAGGGGAGGAGAGGGGGGGGGGAAAAGAAAAAGGAGGAGGAGGAGGAAGAAGAAAAGAAGGAAGAGAAGAAGGAGGAGGAGGAGGAGGAGGAGGGGGAGGTAGAGGGGGAGGAGGCAGAATTGGCGGGAAAAGGGAAGGTTTAGGGGAGGAAAAAGGAAGGAAGGAATAAAAGGGGGAGAGAAAAGAAGGGAAGGAGAAGGAGAAGGAGAAGGAGGAGGAAGAGGAATAGGAGGGAGTGGAGGAGGAGGAGGAGGAGGAGAAGGCGATCACAAGTGTGGGGGGATAGGAAACGAAGGAAGAGAAGAAAGACGAAGGGGAAAAAGAGAGGAGTAAAGGAAGGAACAGATAAAGAGAAAGAGAGAGACTGCAAACAAACAAACACTTCCATTTTCAACGCCAGGCCGCCCCACGTGAACGAGAGAAGAGGCGAGAAAGGGGGGGAGGGGGGGCGAGGATGGCATAGGAAGGGGGCAAGGGGGGCAGGGGGAGGAGGGGGGGGAAAGTATACGTGGGCGCGGGGAGTCAGCCGTAGTCAGCTAGGTCAGCATTACAAGGTGTTTAAGCGAGCCCCAACACACTGACCCGGGGTGGGGTCAGCGGGCAGGAATGGAGACGGACAAGCCAGGAAGCCATCATTTAAAAAAGTTAACCTGGGGTTAAATGCGTCCTCTTCCTCTCTCTCCCTTCTCTCTCCCCCCCCCCCCCCCCCCCCCCCCCCCCCCCCCCCCCCCCCCCCCCCCCCCCCCCCCCCCCCCCCCCCCCCCCCCCCCCCCCCCCCCCCCCCCAAAGAAAAAAAGCCCCGGGGAAATGCTTTTTCCCTCCCCCCTCCTCTCTCCCCTCCCCCTCCTTTTTTCCCTCTTTTTTCACTTCCCCTTTTTTTTCTCTCCTCTCTCTCTCCTTTTTCTCTCCTTCTCCCCTTCTTCTTCTCCTCCTCTCTTTTTCTCCTCTCTCTCTTTTTCTCTTTTCTCTCTCTCTTTCTTCTCTCTCTCTCTCTCTCTCTCTCTCTCTCTCTCTCTCTCTCTCTCTCCTTTGTCTTTATGAGCTTTTTTCAAATATACAAACGAACAAAAACAATAACTCGCGGCGAGCAAGTAGACCATCACAAACAAAGACACAAACGCGCGACACTAACCACTAACAAGCGGAACCGAAGAACTCGCGCGGCCCGACGGCGCCAAACGCGCTTCTGGAGATGTTAATACGGAGTTAGGGGGGGGGGGGTGAGAGGGAGGGAGGGAGGGAGGGAGGGAGGGAGGGAGGGAGGAGAGAGAGAGAGAGAGAGAGAGAGAGAGAGAGAGAGAGAGAGAGAGAGGGACGGAGGTAAAATGAGGGGGAAGACAAGGTGATGTGGGAAAGGGGGGGGAGGAGAAAGGCGAACGGGGAAGAGCAGTGAGGAGGGGATGTGAAGGGAAGGAGGTGAAAGGGATGGAGAAGAAAGAGAGGATAGAAAGGAAGGATTAGGAAGAAAGAGAGAAAGACGAATGAAAGGGAAAGAGAGAAGCGAGAGAGAAGGAGGGAGGAGCGGAAGAAAGAAAGGGAAGGAAGAAAAAAAGATAACCAAGAGAGAATCGTGATTATCAACACACACGCAACAAAATACTATAGGTCCGGAATATGATGAACATTATAGTCGTAAAATATCTCTACATAATACTCAAAGACAATTTTAATTAGGTACATAACCCATAAAAATCAGCCCTTTGTTACCTCCATAGACGCCTTCTTGTGTGTGTGTGTGTGTGTGTGTGTGTGTGTGTGTGTGTGTGTGTGTGTGTGTGTGTGTGTGTGTGTGTGTGTGTGGTGTGTGTGGTGTGAGTGAGTGAGTGAGTGAGTGAGTGAGTGAGTGAGTGAGTGTGTGAGTGAGTGAGTGTGTGAGTGAGTGAGTGAGTGAGTGAGTGAGTGAGTGAGTGAGTGTGTGAGTGAGTGTGTGAGTGAGTAAGTGAGTGAGTGCGTGCGTCTGTCCGTCTGTCTGTCTGAGCATTTCCACTCTTTCCCCTTGATTCCATCTACCAGAATCAGGAGAGAAATCTGGAAAGCGATGGAGAGCAAGGAAAGATGGAGAAAGATAAAAGAGGTAAGAGATGAAGACATGAGTTGGCGAAAGGTGACGGAAGGCCGGACGGAATCGCTCTCTCTCTCTCTCTCTCTCTCTCTCTCTCTCTCTCTCTCTCTCTCTCTCTCTCTCTCTCTCTCTCTCTCTCTCTCCCTCTCCCTCTCATTTCCTCGTTCGCTCACCCATCCACTACCTCACTCATCCCACTCATACTCACTCACTCTTACTCATTCCCACTCACTCACTCACTCACTCACACACTCACTCACTCACTCACTCACTCTCTCTCCCTCAGGTTCGACGAAGAGACCCGAGACCCGAGTGAGCTCCCCGCCGCACAATACTTCGGCGGGGGGAAGGAGGGGACGGATGGGGGCAGAGCGAGAGGGGAAGGAGGGGGCAATGGGAAGAGGGGAAGAATAGAGGCAATGGGAGAGGGCAATGAGGACGGGGGCAGGAGGTGGGTAGGGGAGGACAGAGGGGAAGGGGGAAGGGGGTGATTGGTGGATTGGGGGGGGGGGGCGACTCCACCTGGAACCATTCCAAGGCATTCCGGCGGAGGCGGCGACGGCGGCAACGGTGAAAGGAGGGGAAGGGAGGGGGGGGGAGGCACAGAAGAAGAACGACGAAAGAGAAGAATAAGGGGAGGAGAAGGAGAAGGAGGAAGTGAGAAAGGAAGAAGAGGAAAGGATGAGGACAAGGAAACGAACGAGCAGAAAAATGGGAACGAAATGAAGGAGGAGGAGGAGGAGAGGGCGAATGACGAGGAAGAGGAGGAAGAGGAAGAGGAGGCGGAGGACCAGAAAAATTCTTGCCGTGTCGAATCCTTCCACCCGCCTCCTTCTGCTTCGCTTCATTTCGAAATTCCTGTCTCCCCGAGTTCCTTAAGGATTTGCCATTACCATTTCCCTTTTCACATTTATCATTATCCTTTATCCTCCTCATCTTATCTATCTGTTCGTCCATTTGTCAATCCTACTCTCCCTCTCTGGTTATCTGCTTCCGCCTATTCGTGTAATCGGTCTTTCTATCTGTCTGCTTTCTATACGCACTCCCTCTTCCCGTGTTCCTTTCTCTCCCTTTCGAGGTCACCTCATTCCCTGCGTTATCTATTCCCCCTATCCCTTTCCCCTTTTTTCCCTTCCCTCTCTCCCTCCCTCCCTCCCTAGTTTTTTTTCTCTCTCTCTCTCTCTCTCTCTCTCTCTCTCTCTCTCTCTCTCTCTCTCTCTCTCTCTCTCTCTCTCTCTCTCTCTCTCTCTCTCTCTCTCTCTCTCTCTCTCTCTCTCTCTTTATCTTTCGAACCGGAGATGAAGGGCAGGAAATTAATACTTCGAAGCGCAGGTGAGGCGAGGATTGAACACCACCTAACTCTCGAATGAGGAAGAGGGAGAGGAGGAGGAGAAAGAGGAAGGAGGAGGAGGAGGAAGGAGGAAAAGGGAGGAGGAAGGAGGAAAAGGGAGGAGGAAGGAGGAAGGAGGAGGAGAAGGAGGAGGGAGGAGAAGAAAAGAAAAAGCAAGGAAGAAGAAGAGGAAAATGTAGATGAAGAAGAAGAAGATGATCAAGAATAAGGAGGAATGAAGAAGGGCAAAGCGTAGAGGATGAAGGATATGATATGATAAACGCCTCAATCCCCTTCACCCCTCCCCCATCCCTCCCGACATCCTCCCTCTCATCTCCTTTCATCTCCCAAAGGTCAACCTCCAGCATCCGGAGGACAGCATCCCCCGTAACTGAATCCTCTCCAACACAAGTCCCCTTTTGCCTTCCAAGGAAAAGCGTATGGATGGTGATTGATAGTAAGTAATAGTAATCATAAAATTAAAATAGTAATAGTAATAGTAATAGCAATAACAAAAGCAATAGCAATAGCAATAGCAATAATAATAATAATAATAATAATAATAATAATAGACAATAGTCATAACAATTGGTTTTAAAGTGAAAGTAGCAGTAATAACATCATTTATCATCGCTGCCACGTAAACGATAACAACAACAACAACAACAACAACAACAGCTGCAAAACCACCACCGCCACTGCCAATTAAGAGCCGAAACAACAACAACAACAGCAAAAGTACCCGCTTCCATCTCACATGCCAAGCAAATACCCAACTGTAGCCGGAGCAGAAAGCACTTGGGAGTGAAAGTGAAATATGGCTTAATCATCTTGCAAAGGCTATTCATCTTGCAAAAACAGCCATCCTTCAGGAGCAAATGCTTGGCACTTTGCAACAGAAGGAGTGAGGAGGATGGAAGAGATGGAGGGCGTGGGAAGTGGGGGGAGGGGGGAGGGGGAGGAGGAGGAGGAGGAGGAGGAGGAGGAGGAGGAGGAGGAGGAGAGAGAGGAGGAGGAGGAGAGAGAGGAGGGAGGAGGAGGAGGAAGAGGGGAGAGAGAGAGAGGAAGAGGAGGAGGGGAAAATGGAAGGAAGTGAGGGTCAGATAAAAGGGAAAAGGGCGGGAGGAAGAGAAAGTAGAGAGAGGGGGCAGATGGAAGGAGGGAGAGAACAAGAGGGAAGACAAGGAAAAGCGGGAGGGAAGGAGAAAGACTGGGATGGAGGTTGAAACGCGAGAGGGAGAGCGAGATGGAAGGGAGGGAGGAATAAAGAGAGAAAGAGAAAGAAAGAGAAAGAGAAAGAGAAAGAGAGAGCGAGAGAGAGAAGAGAGAGCAGGGAGGAATGAGAGAGAGAAGAGAGACGAGAGAGAGAGAGGAGAGAGAAAGAGGAGGGGAGAAGAAGAAAGAGGGGAGAAGAAAAAAAAGAGAAGATGAAGATAAAAGAGAAAAGAGAGAAGAAGAAGAAGAAGAAGAAGAAGAAGAAGAAGAAGAAGAAGAAGAAGAAGAAGGAGAGGGAGGAGAGAGTCCAGCCAAGTGGAGACGCACACAAACAATGGCCAACAAGCCACGAGAGGAGAAGCCGCAAGTCAGAACCTTTCATCGCCACTTCAAGATGATGAAGTGGGGGACAATAGGCTTTGCCCCCCCCCCCTTGCCTCTCCCTCTCACCCCCCCCCTTGCCTCTCCTTCTCACCCCTCCTCCTGCCTCTCCCTCTCACCCCTCCTCCTGCCTCTCCCTCTCACCCCCTCCTTGCTTCTTACCACCTCTCCTTCTCGCTTCCTCCTTGCCTCTCCCTCCCCCCCCCTCCTCATATCCATTCCTCCCTCTCTTCATATATTCTCCCACCCCCTTCTTCCTTCCTGCCCTTCCTCTGTATCTTTCTCTCTCCCCCTCACCCCCCACCTCGCGGTCATCCCCCTAACTCAGTATGACGTCTCCAAGTTATCCATATTAGTGACAACCTCACGCTGGAGGGAGAATGCATGGGGAGGACGGAGGGAAATAGAAATTAAGGGGGGAAGGGGGAGAGGAGAAAGGAGGAGGAGGAGAAAGAGTGGGAGGAGGAGAAAGGAGGAGAAATGAGGAGGAGGAGAAGGAGGAGGAGGAGAAGGAGGAGGAGGAGGAGGAGCAGGAGGAGGAGGAGGAGGAGGAGGAGGAAGAGGAGGAGATGGTGGAGGCGTAGAAGGTGGAAGGGACTGAAAAGCAAAAATAAAGTAATAGAAATTGCGAAGAAAAGAATAACAACTGATGAAGACGATGATGTTGGCGATTACAACAACAACAACAACAACAACAACAACAACAACAACAACAACAACCAGAAGAAAAGTGCGAGAACGAAAGGAGGAGAGAGAAAAATAGGAAAAACTTGCCTCACAACGACCGAACGCCGACGCCACGGTAACCGACAGAGGACATACCTGCGGGGAGAAGACGTGGATTAATAAAAGGCGCAGTCAATAAAACAATAATAAAGCGGAACAAATAAGAAACCGCCAATAATAAACAGCAGATATTAAGAAATGCATAATACTGCCAGAGGTAGATAATTAACACTGAGAAGTCCGAATGACAGTGATAATGTGAACTTGTGACGTTATTAATTCTGAGTTGAGAAATGCCAATACTAATAACAAGAACTTAACATAATAATGATGATGGTGGTGTTGGCGGTTGCTATGATGATGATGATAATGCTGCAGCTGATGATGATGATGATAATAATGATGATGATGATGATTATAGTGATGCCGATGATGATATTCTTTATAAACATCATGTCACAAATAAGAAAAAATAGAAAGAACCACACCATGTAAAGGACACACCCCAACAACAAGAAAAACAAAAACAACAACAGCCACCAGGCACTTCCTCCCGACCTCCCCCAGCAACACTTCCATTGGCAACACCAGTGACGCCAATGATGTCAGGAGAAGAGAGTGGAAGAAGGGGGAAAGGAGGGAAGGAGGGAAGGGGGGATGGGGGAAGGAGGGAAGGGGGGTGGGGGTTCGCCCCTCCTGACCCAAAGGCTTCGCTCCCGTCGGGCTCAGGCCCCGCACCCAACACCGGGGGTCCCTTTCGCCGTGCTCGCGCGTGTTCTCTCTCGCGTCGATAATATAAACCCAATTTCCGGATTCTCTCTGTACACCGGAGAGGAGGAAAGAGAAGTCGGGGAAATTTGGGTGGAGGGGCCATTTACCCCCCCCCCCCCCCCTTGCCCCTCCTCCCCGTGTCCCCTTTCTTTTTTTTTTTGTTTGTTTGTCTTTGTTTTCTGGATCCCGACTTGCTTGATCATCGCAACAAAGGAGGTTTCTAGTATTTTCTTTTTAATCCCGACTTGCTTAATCAACGTGACAAAGGAGGTCCCTTGTTTGTTTTTGTTTTGTTTTCATTCCGAAGCCTTTCTCTGCCCCAAAAGGGAATTGTGAAAAGCGGAAAGCCCCTCCTAATTTAGCTGCAAGAGGGGGAGAACCCCTAAAGAAAAGGAGGGGAGGGGAGGAGGAGGGGAGAGGAGGGGAGGAGGGGGGGAGGCAGGAGGGAGATTGGGTGGAGGAAGGCCAAAAGTTCAAAAATAGTTCAACGCTGGCCGAGTGCAAGTAGAACGGCAAGGCCGTGGCAAAAACAGGGATTAGCCGGGGATCCAGGGGCCGTCCGATGTCAACGAGAAAACCCTTTTTAGTTCACTTTTTCGGGGGTTGCGGGGGGCGGGGCACGCTCGGGGCGCCCGTGCCTCGCCGCCGCTGCCGCCGGTTTCTGCGAGTAATGCCACGGCCTGCTGCAACCCCCCCCCTCCACTTGTTATTTTCATGTTGCCATCCTTCTCTCCCTCTCTCTCTCTTCCTCTTATTGTTTTTTTTCTTTCCTCTCTACCTCTTCCTCTTGTTTCTCCCCCCCCCCTCTCTCTCTCTATCTCTATCTCTCCTTCCTGTTAGGAGAGAGAGAGAGAGAGAGAGAGAGAGAGAGAGAGAGAGAGAGAGAGAGAGAGAGAGAGAGAGAGAGAGAGAGAGAGAGAGAGAGAGAGAGAGAGAAAGAGAGAGAGAGAGAGAGAGAGAGACATAAAAAGAAAGGTGATGAAGAAAGAAAGGAAGAGATGGAAAAAAAAAATCAGAGCCAACTGCCCTAGCGAGGCGACAGAAATATGCAAGGGAAAAAGCAAAATAGGCATAAGAGAAAGAAAGAAAGAAAAATTAAAAGGCGAGGGGGCGTGGGAACTGTGACACAGCGTCGAGGTTTCTGCAATCAGGTTCCAGTAGCAATGAGCAATGAGCTGTCACCGGACGCTCTATTCACGCCATACTTATCCCTCGACTCAGCTCACAGTCCATCAACCTTCTCCTCAGAATTACGTCATTATCTATTTCTAGCGAAAAAAAGCGATGCATTTAAATAATTATACTGAATTTAAAATTTCATCAATCAACATCAAAAACGAAAATACAAATTATGGCTCGTCATTAAGAGTCCTGAGTCACGGCCCAAGCAAACGGCATCTTTCGCGTGGCGTTACTTCGAATTTGCGTGAAAATCGTGAAAAAACCCAAGTCACGGCCCAAGTAAACGGCGTCTTTCGCGTGGTGTTACTTCGAATTTGCGTGAAAATCGTGAAAACCCCCAAGTCACGGCCCAAGCAAACGGCATCTTTCGCGTGGCGTTACTTCGAATTTGCGTGAAAATCGTGAAAAAACCCAAGTCACGGCCCAAGCAAACGGCATCTTTCGCGTGGCGTTACTTCGAATTTGCGTGAAAATCGAGGACGACTGGGAAGAAGCAGGTCCCTCGCCTCGAACCGGCCCTCCACCTGGACTCTGACTTATGACGTGACTGATTGACTGATTTCTCATACCTCCTCCATCTTCCCTCGTCTATCTCTCTTTCTCTCTCCCCTCGTCCCTCTCTTCTTCCATTTCACTTATCTCATTATCCCATTCCCTTCATTTTACCCTCACTCTCTCTCTTTCCCATATGTTTCCTGTTCTTCAAACACCTTTTTTTCTTTATTCTTGTGCCTTGCAACAAATGACAAAGAAATGTAAAGAAAACCAACAAGAATAAAATAATCATGACAAAAAATATATAAACTAGTATGACAAATAAACATAAAAGCCCAGAAAAAAAGCGACATGAATCAATAAGTCCAATAAACAACAAATAAACAAACAGACAGATAAACAAGACACACCCAAGGAACCAATTTCCAGATAGGCCTATAAACCACCCTCCCCTACGCCTCCCCCACGCCTCCCCCTCCCTCAGGATTTTGGAACGTCTGCAGGTGACACATTAAGGAAGTGCTTCTCCCTTTTCCCCTTGCCTCAATCGGGTAGCTACCCTTCCCCCATTCCCCTCTTCCCTCTTCCACCCTCTCCCTTTCTCTCTCTCTCTTGTTTAATATCTATCTTCTTTTCCCCTCTCCCTCTTTCTCCTCCCCTCCTCTCTCATACTTTTTCCTTTCCCCTCTCCCTTCTATCTCTGATCCCTCTCCCTTTCTCCCCCTCTATCTCTCATTCCTCTTCCTTCCCCTCTCCCTTTCTCCCTCCTCTGCCTCTCACCACTCCTCCTTTTCCCCATCCTCTTCCTCCCCTTTCCCCTCCTTTCCCCTCTACATGCGTGACCCTCGACATCAGGGTCAAATCAGGGTCATAAAGAGAACTCCACCGATGACCTGCTCGCGCGCCACTGCGACAGGATGCGCCGCTGACCTCTGACCTCTGACCCGTGATCCCTCACACTCGACCTGATTGACTTCAGTGCAAGAAGGCATCTTGGATGGATGAAACGCATATTAATAAATGAAAAAATACATGAATACATAGGTAAAGCGAAGGAGACGGGAAAGGCGAGACGAAAAATGAAGCGAGGACAGAGACAAGAAGTGAGAAAATAGAACTGAAAGAAAATAAGAGAAAAAGAAGAGAAGAGAGGAGAGAGAAAGAAAAAGAGAGAGAGAAAAACTAATGAATAAAAAATCAACCAAGAGATACAACGAGAACAGCCTCTCCCTCCTCCTTTCTCAATACCCCTCCCTCCGCCCCCTCCCTCCCGCCAGCAGGACTACACACAATCTTGCCCCAAACGAGCCTACAAAACCCGGCCCCGACTCGGCCTACACTCGAGGCTAATCACATACTGCTCTGAAGGACATCACTAAAGGAGGCTCAGAGGCCAGATCTTATCTCGAGAAGGAGGAATAGAAAAAAAAGAGAGCTGTTTTTGGTGAAACGTTTTTGTGTCTCTTGTCTCTCTCTGTCCTGCTTGCTCCCCTCTCTTTCCTTCTTTTCCCTCACTTCCCCCTCCTCCCCCCTCTCTCTCTCTCCCTTTCTCTCTCGATCTCTGTCTCGGTCTCTCTCGCTCTTTCTCTCTGTTTGTCTGTCTGTCTGTCTGTTTGTCTGTCTCCGTCACAATCTAGCAACAATCTCTCAGTCTTATTTCTTCCAATGGCCCAACTTTCTCGATAACTAGTTCGTCTGTCCTTCCGCGTGTCTTTCCCTGTCCCTCCCTCCCTCCCTCCCTCCCTCCTGGTCTGTCTGTCTGTCTGCCTTCTGTTAGTCTATCTCCCTCTACACCCCCCCCCTCACCCCCTCTTCCCTCCCTCAAATCTCCCCTCTATATCACCCTCCATCAAGTACACACACAAAACAGATGACCACCAAAGGCACTGAAAAAAAAAAAAAAAACAATAACGTCAACAACAACAACAACAAAAACGCTGATGGACACAAAAGAAAGAAAGAACGAACGAAAAAAAATCAAAGAAAAAAAAACTTCAAATAATAGCCCGACGAAGGGAAAAGGAAGCGTCGCCATCATCATCTACGAAAGGGGAAAGGAAAGAAAAAAAATCACTGTTCTTCCCCAAGACAAAACACACACACACACCTC
>NC_051387.1:6329298-6336798 GCF_015228065.2 Penaeus monodon | reverse complement strand
GGTCAGAGGACGTGTCACGTTGGGGAGAAATGAAGGGAATAAGAAAGAAAGAAAGAGAGAGAGAGAGAGAGAGAGAGAGAGAGAGAGAGAGAGAGAGAGAGCGAGAGAGCGAGAGAGAGAGCGAGAGAGAGAGCGAGAGAGAGAGCGAGAGAGAGAGCCAGAGAGAGAGCGCGAAAGAGAGCCAGAGAGAGAGCGCGAAAGAGAGCCAGAGAGAGAGCGAAAGAGAGCCAGAGAGAGAGAAAGAAAAAGAAAGAAACACAAAGAACAGACCGACAGCCGCAGACAGCCAACCCCCAATACCCGCGAGGTTCCCGACGACATTAACCTCGCGACCTGCGGCGAATGACACCCCCCCCCCCCCCCCCCCCCGCTCCTGACGACCGACGGCTGGACTGCTTACCGGTCTCTCGCGAAGGAAAAGTTATTTGCATACCGCGCGCTCTCACAAAATTAACAACTTGAAACTGATTACATTTTATTTTATTTTATTTTTTTTTTGTGAAAACAAACCGCGGAGAACCTTTATTCTTAACATCGCAAAATAGAAATAATGAAAACAGAGAGTAAACTTACTAACAAATAAGTCATTAATAATTAATGAATGGATTGAAAAACTGGAAAATTTTCGATTACTTTTTTTTTCCTAATTATCCATATTAGTTCCTTTTTTTTCTTTGCCGCTTTCTCGCTTTCGCTTTCTCTCGCCTTCTCTTTCTCCCAAAACCATTCTTCTCCTCCTTTCTCCTCATTTTCTCATCTCTCTCTCCCCCTCTCGCTGTTGGCCACTCCCTTTCCTTCCAAATCGCCCTCCCTCCCTCTTTCATAAAATATACGACGAAAAAATGCAGGAGCAGCAACCACTCTTTCTCTGCCATTCGCCGCCCCCGGCCCGCCCACGCCCATTTCTACTTCACGCCCATTTCCACGCCCGCACGCAGGCCATTTAGCCTCGTCTTGACCACGCCTCACTATACCATTCATCCCTCCTTTATTTCCTCCCCCTCTCTCTCCCCTTTCTCTCTCTTCCTTTCTCCTCCTCCCTCTCTCTCCCTTCCTTTCTCCCCTTCCCTCCCTCTCCCTTCCTTTCTCCTCCTCCCTCCCTCTCCCTTCCTTTCTCTTCGCTCCCTCCCTCCCGCCCGCCCGCCTACCTGCACCGCCCTCCGTCGCATGCTCACACCCACGCCAGCAAGACAAAGTAATTTGTTAGGGAATGACCCCCCCCCCCCCCATTCACTCTCGTGGAGTAGAATGTCCCGTATAATGATAATGGTGATGGAGAATAATGGTAATCATGATAATAATAGTGACAAGGTTAACAAATACTATAATTATGATACTAGTACATCTGATACTACTACTACCACTACTACTACAACCACCACCTCCATCACCACCACCACCACTACTACTACTACTACTACTACTACTACTTCTACTACTACTACTACTACTTCTACTACTACTACTACTACAACAACCACCACCACCAGTACTACTACTACTACTATTATTATTATTACTACTACTACTACTACTACTACTACCACCCCAACTACTATCAAAAATTATGATACTTCTACAAGGGATCACTCCAAGAGCATCACAACATGAAAACTACAATTAAGTATCATGCTGTGACCACGGCGGCTCAGACATGAACCTACCGTTAAAAGAAGAAGGACAAGGGATCATAATGATTTCATAGCAGGTAACAAACTTCAGAGCGAGATAGGCCTATCCCCCATCATTACAAAACTCAGCCACAATGCAGAGAATGCTACACAAAATAAAATACATGCTTATCAATACATAAATCCATTAGTCTTCCCTTTAACCCTTACACAATACAACCGCATCCCAGGTATATGCCCCCCTGCCTCCCCTTTCCCTCCCCCCCCTCCGCCCTAACCACGCCCCCCATTCGCTTAAACGCAACCCCTATCTCCAACACCTAGGGGGTCAACCCATTACCTCCCTTCCCCTTTGACTCCCTCGCCCTCCCTCTGTCCCCCCCCCCCGGCAGCTCTTTGGCTCCCTCCTTCTGCCCCCCCCCCCCCGCATCTCTCTGGCTCCCTCTGTCTCCTTCTGCCTCTCCCCCTCCCCCTCCCTCTCCCCCTCCCCTTCACCCTTGATCTCTTTGGCTGCCTCTGTCTTGTGCCTCTCCCTCTCCCCCTTCACCACCCCCCACTCCCCTTTCTCCCCTTAGGCCACCTAGCTTTCTCTCGGCTCCCTAGGCCTCCTCCTGTTATCTACCCCCTTCCCCCCAACCCCCTTATGTCCTTGAGTATGCCTCTCCCCTCCCCTCCCCTCCCCTCCCCTCTCCCTCCATCCTTAATGTAACGAGTTTCATTCCTGGTAAATTAACACAGCGCCCGACCGCTATCAACGCTCGGCCCCCTTCTCTCTCCTCTCCTCTCATCTCCTCTCCTCACCTCTCTCTCTCTCTCTCTCTCTCTCTCTCTCTCTCTCTCTCTCTCTCTCTCTCTCTCTCTCTCTCTCTCTCTCTCTCTCTCTCTCTATGTTCTTTCTATCTCTATCTCTCCCTCTTACTCTATCCTTTCTCCCTCTCTCTCTCCCTTTCCCTTACCCTTCTCTCCCTCTCCTTCATCCTTCTCTCTTTCTCCCTCTCCCTTACCCTTCTCTCCCTCTCCTTCTCCCTCTCTCTTCCTATCCTTTCCTCTTCATCCTTCTCTCATCCTCTCCTTCTCTCTCTCTCTTCCTCTCCCCTCCACCTTCCAGACGGTTCTCCATTGCAGGAAAACACAGCAGAACCAGCGTCGGTTCATAAAGAGGATGGCAAGGGGGAGGGAAGAGGGGGAGAAGGGGGAGGGAAGAGGGGGTGAGGGGGAGGGAGGAGGCGGGAAGAGGGCGTCCCGAATAAATCTCTGCGGAACTAAATCCGTTTTCTTGAAATGCATAATAATTAATAACATCAAACAGCATTTCCTCCCGTACAAATACTATCAAGAGAGATAAAAAAAAAGACCTTGAAACCCCTACAAACAACAACAACAAAAAGACGTACCCAACTCACATTGATATAATCATGCCTACAATTCCACATAAAAAATGAATAATTTTAAAATGTACAAAAGCCCTAACGCCACAAAGACAAACAGAAACTACAACACGGTCAACAGACAGACACAAAAACAGACAAGACTCACAACACACGAACCGCACAAAAAAAAAAAAAAAAAAAAACGACAAGGCTTTCACGACAAAAATGATTACTTTTTTTTTTTTGAGAGAGAGAGGGAGAGAGAGAGAGAGAGAATGGGAGAGAGAGAGAGAGAGAGAGAGGAGGAGAGAGAGAGAGAGAGGAAGAGTAGAGAGAGAGAGAGAGAGAGAGAGAGAGGAAGAGAAGAAGAGAAGAGGAGAGAAGAAAAAGAAAGAAAGAGAAGAAGAAAGATAGAGAAAGAGAGAGAGAAAGAGAGAGAAAGAGGAGGAAAGAGAGAAAGAGAGAGAGAGAGAGAGAGGGAGAGGAGAGAGAGAGAGAGAGAGAGAGAGAGAGAGAGAGAGAGAGAGAGAGAGAGAGAGAGAGAGCATAAATAGAAAAATAAAGAAAAATAACTGCATATCGTCTCCTCGCCGGCTCGCGTGTGCGATGCAACTCAAATTAGGCCTAGTCTGGGTCTACTGCAAATCATCTCTTCGATTATGAGTGGAAACGGGTGTAATAATCTTTGATTATATTGACAATCATCAGAGAAGAGGGAGGGAAGGAGAGGGAGAGGGAGGGAAGGAGAGGGAGAGGGAGTGAGGGAGAGGGAGTGAGGGAACCAGGGGGAAGGAGGGGGGAAGAAAGAAGAGAGAAGAGAGACACAGAGGAAGAGAGAGAGAGAGAGAGAGAAAATATATATATATATATATATATATATATATATATATATATTTTATATATATATAATAATATATATATATAAAGGGAGAGAGAGAGAGACTGGGAACATGAAGAAACAAACCAAGATGAAACCAGACTGAAGGCAACAATAACAGAAGACAAAGGCCTATATTTGGGGAAACGCTATGCCTCCCCCTCCCTCTCCCTCCCTCCTCCCCTACCACCTCCCCCTCCCTCTCCCTCACTCCTCCCCTACCACCTCCTCCTCCCTCTCCCTCCCTCCTCCTCCCTCTCCCTCTCCTCCCACACCCCCTGCCTGTTCTGCTCTTCACTCGCGTCGACTTTAAATGAGTAACAGGGGAGAGTTGGGGGGGGGGGCGGGGAGGTCAACGTGGGGGGGAAGTCAAAGGGGGAGGAAGAGGGGAGGAGGAAGGAATGAGAAGGGGGGAGGGGGAGGGGGAGGGGGAGGAGGAGGGGGGAGAAGGATGGGGGAGGAGGAGGGGGAGGGGGAGGAGGAGGAGGAGGAGGAGGAGGAGGAGGAGGAGGAGGAGGAGGAGGAGGAGGAGGAGGAGGAGGAGGAGGAGTAGGGGGTTGGGAGATAGGGAGGAGGGGTGGGTGGGAAGGAAGGAGGTCTGTTTCCTACCCTTCTCCCCCCCCCCCCACCATTTCCTCTCCCTTCGCCCCCCCCCCTCCCTACCAGCCACACACAGACACACCGCGAATATCAGAATTAAAACGAGGGTCGGCCACATTTCCAGATTAATCCTAGGACGAACTTGCCGCAGATATTGGAGGGCGCTCCTCCCCTTCCTCCCCCCCCCTTTACCTAGTCTGTGTATCCCCCTCTCTTCCACTAACCAGTCATCCCTCATCTGTCTGTCTGTCTGTCTGTCTGTCTGTCTGTCTGTCTGTCTGTCTGTCTGTCTGTCTCTTTGCTCCTACCCCTCCCGTCTTTCATCCCCCTCCCCCCCCTTCCTCACAGTCTCCCTCTCCCCCTCTTTGTTCCGTATCCCCTTCTTCCTTCCCCTTAACCCGCTGTTATCCTCTTATCCACTCTCCATCACCTTCGTCTCCTTCTCTCGCCCTCACACCCAACCATAAAAAATCCTCTTTGTTTTAGACCGTCTTTCCCTTTTTTCATGTATTTTTTTCTTCGCCAACCCTCTAAATTCCTTGGAGAGAGAGAGAGAAAGCGAGAGAAAGCGAGCGAGAGAGAGAGAGAGAGGAGATGAGAAGAGAAGAGAGAAGAGAAGAGAAGAGAAGAGAAGAGAAGAGAAGAGAAGAGAAGAGAAAAGAGAAGAGAAGAGAAGAGAAGAGAAGAGAAGAGAAAGAGAAGAGGAGAGAGAAGAGAAGAGAAGAGAAGAGAAGAGAAAGAGAGAGGAGAGGAGATAAGATAAGATAAGATAAGATAAGATAAGAGAGAAGAGAAGAAAGAGAGAGAGAGAGAGGAAAGGAAAAAAAAAGTTACGGTGTTTTTGACCCAGCCTTCTCACATCTTATGGGCGGCTTTGCGTCTTACATCAACTCGGATCTGGTCTTTCTATTTACCTTTCATTCTTTATCTCCTTTTTCTTACACTCTCTCTCTCTCCCGCAAACACATGACCGTACACACACACACACACACACTTATACATACACTTTCACATATGTATACGTATTTATACACACACACACACACACACACACACACACACACACACACACACACACACACACACACACACGCGCGCAAAATTGCAAAGAGCGTAGACAGAGAAATACAAGTAAAGCAGAATGGAGAACGACCTCGTAAATTGAATAAACGAGCGGAGGAAGAAGCGTGTAAATAAATGTCGGGATGATGAGAGGAAACGAACAATTACCATAAAACCTCACGGGGAAACGAGAGGGGAGAGGGGGGAGGGGAAGGGGACAGGGGACAGGGAAGGGAGGGGAAAAGGGATAGGGGGGAGAGGGGGAAACGAGAGGGGAAGGAGGGGGTGGGTAAGGGGGAAGGGAGGAGAGAGGGGAAGAGAGGGGAAGGGGGTAAAACGAGAGGGGGAGGGGGAGGGGACAGGGAAGGGAGGGGAAAAGGGATAGGGGGAGAGGGGGAAACGAGAGGGGATGGAGGGGGAAGGGGAAGGAGGGGGGATAGTAGAGTTAGAGGGGGAGGAGGGAGGGGTATGAGAGAGAGAGGCGAGGAGAAGTAGGGGGATGAGAAGAGAGGGGAAGATGGGGAGAGGAGAAAAAGAAGGAAGGGTAGGGGGAGGGGAAGGGAGAACGATGAATAGGGGAGAGAGAGAGAATGAGGAAGAGGAGGAGGAGGAGGAGGAGGAGAGAGACGGGGGAGGGAATCAATAAGACAATAACCTGCACAAACACAGCCTGTCACTCCCTCGCGCCCCGCTGGCTCCGCGCTGACCTGCACCGCATCTCGCGCGCGCGCCCGCCCGCAATCTGCCCTTCGTCAACGCCAAGTTCTCTCCCCCTCTCCCACTCCCCACCTTCCTCCTCTCTCGTCGCATCCTCATCATCTCTTCTCTCTCTCTCTTCATCCTCCTCCCCTCTTCTCCCTCTGCTTATCCTCTGATAACCATCATTGTTATTGTTATTGTTGTTGTTATCATTAATATCATTATTATCAACATTACCATTACCATCATCTTAATCAATTATTATTTAAGTATCACCATTCCCATCACCATTATCATTGCCATTACTATTACTATCAAACATTTCCATCATCATCAATACTACTCCTCCTCCCCTTCCCCCCCCCTCTCCTCCCCCAGCTCCCATCCCCAGCATCCAGAGCTGACCTCCGAGTGAACTCCTCTTAATGATGCTCTCTCGAAAAACACGAAACGCCTTCATCTCGAGGCTACGTCGAGTCTACCGTCTATCTATCGAGGCGGGGGAGGGAGAGGGAGAGAGGGGGAGGGAGGGACGGAGGGAGAGAGAAGGAAGGGAGGGAGGGACGGAGGGAGAGAGGGTGAGGGAGGGAGGGACGGGAGGGAGAGGGAGGGAGGGACGGGAGGGAGAGGGAGGGAGGGACGGAGGGAGAGAGGGGGAGGGAGGGACGGAGGGAGAGAGGGGGAGGGAGAGAGGGGGAGGGAGGGACGGGAGGGAGGGAGGGAGGGAGGGAGGGAGAGAGGGGGAGGGAGGGACGGAGGGAGGTACGGAAAGGAGGGAGTGGGTGTGGTAGGAGGGAGGAATGGAAGGAGAGAGGAAAGGAATCCTGGTAAGGGAAGGAAAGGAAGGAAGGAGCAAAAGAAAATGCAGCGAAATGAAGAAAAAAAGTAGAGAGAGAGAGAGAGAGAGAGAGAGGGAGAAGCAGGAAGCGAGAAAGATTAAAACCGCAGAGAGAAAGAGAGAAAGACAAAGACAAACCGAAGGACCAATAAATAAATCTACTGGATCGATCCGCCTCTCCATCCGCCTCTCTGCTCCACCCACTTTGAATGAATTATTGCGTTATCATCGCATACGTCAAGGCTCAATGTAAACAAGCAACTAGAACTCCGATATCGTCATTTCCCATTAGTCAAGTAAAAAAAAAAAAATAAAAAAAAAATAAATAAATAAATAAATAAATAAAATAAAACTACCCATATACAACACTCAGCTATCTATAAACTCGATGACAGATAAACTATTATAAACGTGCCCTAACTC
>NC_051387.1:6322079-6327079 GCF_015228065.2 Penaeus monodon | reverse complement strand
TGTGTGGTTGTGTGTGTGTGTGTGTGTGTGTGTGTGTGTGTGTGTGTGAGAGAGTGTGTGTGTGTGCGTGTTAGTGTGCGTGTGTGTGTGTTTATGTGTCGTGTGTGTGTGTGTGTGTGTGTGTTTATGTGTCCGTGTGTGTGTGTGTGTGTGCGTGTGTGTGTGTGTGTGTGTGTGTGTGTGTGTGTAATCGGCTCTGGGCTTGAGTGAGTTCGGATGCTTGGTAAGAGAAAGATTTTTGTTTTTTTCTGTTTATGTATATTGATTTTTTCTTATTTTCTCGTTTCTATGTTCTCTTTTTTTTCTTTCCTGTCCTTACTTTTTTCTTTCTTCCTCTCTCCCTCCTCCTCCTCCTCCTCCTCCTCCTCCTCCTCCTCCTCCTCCTCCTCCTCCTCTTCCTCCTCCTCTTCCGCCTCCTCTTCCTCCTCTTCCTCCTCTTCCTCCTCTTCCTCCTCCTCCTCCCTTATCTTCCTCACCTTTTCCTCCTCCTCCTCTTCCTCCTCCTCCTCCGGCTGTCGTCCCCTGGAGGAGGCGGCGCGACGTCCAGGCAGCCCAAGTTTACCGAGAAGGGAACGTGACACCGATGTTAGTGTTGGGACCTTTTTGTGTTTGTTTGTCTGAGTGTGTGTGGGGGGGGTAGGGGAGGTATATGTGTGATGAGGCGGGGATGGTGTGTGTGTGTGTGTGTATGTGTGTGTGTGTGTGTGTGTGTGTGTGTCTGTCTGTCTGTCTGTCTGTGTCTCTTTCTATGTGTAGTCTATAGACCGGGAGTATTCTGGGGGGGGGGTGATATTGTGTGCGTGCGTGTGCGCGTGTGTGTGTTTTTGTATGCGTAAGTTCGTGCGTAGACGTATTTGGTTTTCCTCGCCGCCCCAATGAGCTTATGAGCGTACGTGATGCCTGCGTTTGCTCTAGTCTCTAAAAATGTTGGTTAAGGTTAGTTTGGGCTCGTTAATTAATTTTACAAACTCTTATAAAAACGCTTTGGATCCGTATTAATGATGTTGTGATTGTAAACTGCTATGAGATGATCGCGTTGATGGTTACGATTGCGAGCGGTCATGGCAGAAGAGAGATGGGAGGGAAGGAGGGAGGGAGGGAGGAAGGGGAGAAGGGAGGGAGGGGAATGGGTAGGAGGAAGGGAGGGAAGAGTGGGAGAGAATGAAGGAGGGAGTGTGTGTGCGTGCGTGCGTGCGCGTGTGTGTGTGCGTTTGTGTGTGCGCGTGCGTGAGAGAGAGAGAGAGAGAGAGAGAGAGAGAGAGAGAGAGAGAAGAGAGAGAGAGAGAGAGAGAGAGCAAGAGAGAGTGAGAGAGCAAGAGAGAGTGAGAGTGAACGAGTGCTTGCTTGCTCTTCTCTTCGATCACTGATGTTCTGAATTCGACGTTTTCTTGCTCCGTTTATTTTCTTGTTTAGTTATATTACTTGAAGAGAGAGCAAATGGCCGAGGGGGAGTGGATTCACGCACGCACGCACACACGCAAAATACTCACATTTACTCACTCGTTCTTTTACTCTCTTTCTTTCTTCTCTCTCTCTCTCTTTCTCTTTCTCTTTCTCTTTCTCTCCCGTCTCTCTCTCTCTTTCTTTCTCTCTCTCTCTCTCTCTCTCTTTCTTTCTCTTTTTCTTTCTCTTTCTCTTTCTCTTTCTCTTTCTCCCCACCCCCCTCTCTCTCTCTCTCTTTCTTTCTCTTTTTCTTTCTCTTTCTCTTTCTCTTTCCTCTCTCTCTCTCTCTCTCTCTCTCTCTCCATTCTCTCTCTCTCTCTCTCTCTCTCTCTCTCTCTCTCTCTCTCTCTCTCTCCGGCTCTCCAAACCCCAAGTGATCGACAGGAAAGGGCCGGGGAGAGGCAAGGGGAGAGGGGATGATCGGGGAAGGGGGGAGACTGAGAGAGAATAGCTGGGGGGAGGGGGAGGGAGAGGGAGACGATGATAGGAGGGGGGAAGAGAGAGCAGGAGGAGGAAAGGAGAGAAGAGAAGTGACGGGAAAGAAGAGGTGGGAAGGAAGAAATGGGGAAGAGAAGAGGATGGTAGGGAAGGGGAGTGGGGGGAAGGAAGAGGGAAGGGGAGAGGGGAGAGCGAGAAACAGCACTGTTAATGGATGAGCACACAAGGGGCCTCGTGCCTGTGTGTCTCGCCTGTTGTAAACCGAGTGCCGATCTATTGCTGGTGGCACTCCGACCTCCTCCTGCTGCTACTCCTCTTCCTCCTCTTCCTCTTCCTCGTTTTCGTTCCCTTCCTCTTCTTCCTCTTCCTCGTTTTCGTTCCCTTCCTCCTCTTCCTCTTCCTCGTTTTCGTTCCCTTCCTCCTCCTCCTCCTCCTCCCCCTTTCCTCCTCCTCCTCCTCCTCCCCCTTTCCTCCTCCTCCTCCTCTCCTCCTTCTTCCTCTCTCCCCTCCCTCCTCCTCCTCGTCTTTTTCGTCTTCGTCTTCCTTCTTTCTGACTTCTTCTTCTTCTTCTTCTTCTTCTTCTTTTCCTTTCTTTCTCCGGTGGGTGCAAATGCACTGAAATTTACCTAAGTCGTCTTGCCATTGTTGTTGCCTTTCGTTGCCATCATCATCGTCGTCATCACCGCCACCACCACCACCACCAACAACAAACAACAAACAACAACAACAACAACAACAACAACAACAACAACAACTTCATAGCCATCCTCATCACTGCCACCACCATCATCACTAATCATTACCACCATCATCATCGCCAACAGCAACATGATCACCACCATCACCACCACCCTAATCACCACCACGCTGACCAAACAAAAGTGAAAAAAAAACGAAATGCATTCATCGGCAGGTTTTTCATTATTTTTCTCTTTCTGTTTCCCCATCATTTTTTTTTCTTTCTTTCGGCTTTAGTAATAAAGACGGAATTTTCGAGCCGTATTATACATCTTTTTTTCCGGTGGTTCGTATTGTGCATTTTCGTTCTGAATGATGCTTTATATGTCCACTTTTAGGGTGGATGAGGGGGAGGGGGAGGGGGAGGGGGAGGTTATGTATTCTGCACTTTTATTCGTGGAAACACGTTGGGGAGATGCATTGTGTGCGGTTTAATGATGTTCGCATAGAAAAAAAAACAGACATACATAGATAGGCACGCACGTAGGCACATACATACAGACACACACACACACGCACACGCACACGCACACGCACACGCACACGCACACGCACGCACACACACACACACACACACACACACACACACACACACACACACACACACACACACACACACACACACCTTGTATGCACCTATCTGCTACCATCATTTCTTTATTTCTTGTTCCATTAGCCCGTTTATTCGGTTCATCGTACTATTTACTTACTCGAACCTCCCAAGGCCCTCTGACGCTGAACAGACCCCCTCCAGCGCACAGCGAAGCACTTAATGAGCGTCCTCCCCGTCGCCGGAAACAGTCATTAAAGAACGCACATTATTCTCGGTGCGGTTTACGTGCGGGGAGCGCGGTTAGTCGGGAAGCTCGTCTGTTGTTCCGGGGAAGCTCACTCGTGCCTCTCTCTCTGCGTCCCCTCGAGAGGCGGACGAGCAGCTCGCCGAGGTTTACGAGCGAGTTGGGTGTCCCTGAGGAGACGCGCTCGCCCCCTCGTTGATCCAGGGACGGAAGGGGGTCGCCTCCTGTACGGCCGGGTTGTCGAAGTTGCGAGAAGGCCCAACTCAAGGGATGTTCGTACTTATCGATGTGCATATACGCGTTAGATAAAGGCTTATTTGTCACTCTTCATATGCATATCTGGCTGACAGGTTGGTAGATTTTTGAATAGGTAGTTATTTGCATATCTGTCTGAAGTTGGAAGACTTTTGCATATCTATCAGACAGGTAGGTAGAAATGCGTCTATTTCTGTGTATAAACATGTCCATATATATGAATATTCGTTGGGTCAAGCCTCTCGCAATTTTAACAAACCGGTCGAAGGGAAGCAATTCCTTATATTTCTCTTGTAGGTTTGTTAGTATATGGGCCCACGTCGTATTGTCCCAAAGGCGCTGCCTCATACCTTATACCGATTTGCAAGCGCTTATCATTCTTCCCTCGGGCGTAACGCATCCTGGCTCGTAGTATTCTTGCGAGACTCCCGAACCACCGTAGTATTCTTGCGAGGTTCCCGAAGAAGCGACCTCATTCCTCCTATCATGTTGTCATGGCAACGCGCTCAACGCATTCCTGTGGCGATCCGTCTTGCGGCGAGGAGAGCACCGCGATAATCTTGCAATTGCACGCGCGGGGGACGGCTCTGCTTGCACACGGAGGATGCAACTCGAGGAGCTTGGTTGTGGCCGCTTTGCTTTCGGCGTGTTGCTGCTGCTGTTTTTGTTATATAATCCTTTTGTTTTCCTTTCTCTTTGTTATTTTTGGTCATAAGCTGTTTTTCTTTTTTTTCTGTATTATTGTTTTTTTTAGCTGCTCTCTCTCTCTTTACTCGTATCTATATTTCTTATTCTTATTCTTTTTTTTTCTTTCTCTCTTCTGCTTCATTCTATGCCTCTTTGTCTTTCCTTTTTCCTCTTGTTTTTTCATGCCCCGTTTATCGTAAACTATCCCCTCCTCCCCCCCCCACCTATCCCTCCCGATCCTTTCCTTTGCCAGTTCTCTTTTTTTTCTTCCTTCTCCCTTACTTTTCTTTTATTCCCTTTTCTCCTTTTCCCCTTCCAACCTAATCCCGTCTCCCGCGTCCCTCCCCCTCAAGCTTCCACACCTCATCTCCTTCTTTCCCCCAACACCCTTTCCCCTCTCTCCTCTCCCCCTCTCCCTTCTCCCTTCTCCCCCTCTCCCCTCTCCCCCTCTCCCCTCTCTTCCTCAAGTATTCATACTTCTTCTCTTCCTCATCCTTACATCTTTCATTGCACACTCCTCCCTCAAGCTCTCCCCCGTCCCTCTCCTGTCCCCCCCCCCCCCCCACCTTTTTCTTTCCGCTCTTGTTCCTTTTTTTCCCCCCTTTTTTTTCCCCCCATCTTTCCCCCTTTTATCTCTTCCCC
>NC_051387.1:6319620-6321979 GCF_015228065.2 Penaeus monodon | reverse complement strand
CCCCCTCCCCCTCATCCCCCAGGCCACATGGAAGGGGGGGGGGGGCGTCGGCCAGGTCGGTGCATAAAAAGTCAAAAGTGACCCTTGGCCCTCCCCCTCCCCTCCCCCACCCCCTAAAACCCCCATAACAAAATCAACATTCCCTAGAAGCTGTTCCGCCGCAACACAATGTATGAGAAACCCAATAATACACACGACCAGGCACACACAACATAATAATATATATATAATAATAATATATAATATATTAATATATTATATATATATCTAATATAATATAATAAAAATAATGATTTTAAAATTATATTAAAATATTATATATAATATATATATATATTCATTATTAATCAAAATATTTTTAATAACCCACCACACAACAACCCATAATTTATATATATATTAAAAATATTTTTATATAATATATTATTTTTTTATATTTATTAATTTTAAAATTATATCATGTATTTATTTAAAAGTATATTTTAACTTTTAGGAATGAGTTTTACACGATGCAAAACACAAATGCCGAGCCTCAGCCACAAACATGCACTCCCACGTAATTACACACAGACGATTTCTCTCTTAATTCCCTATTCTTGTCTTCAAAATTTACACTTCCCGCCTTTTCCCATTTTTCTTTTGGCCTTCTGTTCGTGGGGAAGATAATATGAACAGTATATAAAGGCAAATCAATATCCCTTGGTTTTAACTACTGCCCATCAGTGCACTAAGAAAAAGAAGAGGGGAGTCGAAGAAAAGGAAAAAAAGGAGACGAGGGAAAATAAATGAGGAGGGGAAAAAGGGAAGAAGGAATAGAGGGAAGAAAAAAACAAGAAAGAGAGGGGATAGGAGGGCTTAGAGGGGAGAAAGAAATGCAAACCAGTACAAAAAAAAATGCAGAAAAGAAAGAGAAATGAAATAAGAATAATGGAATAACAGGAACGAAAGATCAAAAGGTCATACTGAATAAACCGAAAAAAAAGAAAGACAGGGTAGAAAAGAGTGCGTGATCTCCTACCGTCTTCACAGATTACATTAGCCCAAGGGCGTCTTTGCCCCCTCCCCCTTTTCCTCCCCCCCTCCACCTCCCCTCCCTCCCTCCCCCCTCCCCTCTTACCTTCCTCCTCCTCCTCCCATCCCCTTCCTCCCCCCATCCCCTTCCTCTTCCCTTCCCCCTCCTCCTCCCCTCCCTCCTACCCCCTTCCTCCCTCATCCCCTCCTCTCTCCTACCCCCTCCCTCCCCCCATTCCCCCATCAACGGCCACGAACGTCAACACGGCATCAACAACTACTTACTTGAACATGCTCTCACGGCGGACGAGGTGAAGGTAAGGTATGAGGAGGCAGAAAGGAGAAACGGAGGAGGAGGAGGAGGCAGAAAGGAGAAACGGAGGAGGAGGAGGAGGAGGAGGAAAAGGGAGAGGAGGAGGTAGGGTAAAAAAGAAACAGGAAGCGGAGGAGAAGGAAAGAGGAAGGAGGAGGAAAAGGTGTTGGGAGAAGAAAAAGGAGGAGGAGGAAGAGGAGGTCAAATGAAATAAGGACAGATACGGAAGAGAAGCACAGGTGATCGGAAATAGTACAATGAAAAAGAAATGAGGAAATATTGGAAATGAGTCGCTAAAAAAGACGACGACAGAGTTCAGAAAAAGTGAAAAAAGAGGGGAAAAAGCAAGAAAAAAGAGATAAAAAGAAGAGGAAAAAGAGAGAGAGAGAAAGTGGGAATAAAAACACAATAAAGAACTGAGAGACGGAGCCGCAAACTCGCGAAACCCAAGCACAAAATCCCCGCCACGCAAGCAAATAACTCCATCAGCGCCGGCGGAGCAAGCAAGCAAGCGCCGCCGCCCTCCTCTCCTCCTCCTCCTCCTCCTCCTCCTCCTCCTCCTCCTCCTCCTCCTCCTCCTCCTCCTCCTCCTCCTCAATCTCATCCTCCTCCTCCTCCTCCCTCCCAACCTCTTTCCTTCTCTCCCTTCAGCGCCCTCCCTCCCTCACCTCCACCACTGCTCTTTCCCCTTTCCTCCCTCCCATTCTCAACCCTCACCTCCCTCCTTCCCTCTTCCTCGATCTCCACCTCCCTCCCTCCTTCCTTCCCTCCCTCCCTCCCTCCTTCCCTCTTCCTCGATCTCCACCTCCCTCCCTCCTTCCTTCCCTCCCTCCCTCCTTCCCTCTTCCTCGATCTCCACCTCCCTCCCTCCCTCCCATCCCTCTTCCTCGATCTCCACCTCCCTCCCTCCTTCCTTCCCTCCCTCCCTCCCATCCTAAACCACCTCCCTCCCTCTCTCACCACCCCTCTTCCCCAACCCCCACCTCCCCCCCCCAACCCCCACCCTCGCCTACCTAAGTCCTCGGGAGCATTTGA